>NW_024426408.1:5261-12453 GCF_017311325.1 Ursus maritimus | reverse complement strand
CCTGGTTTGGGGATCAAGGTAATATTGGCTTCATAGAATGACTTTGGTGGCTTTCCTTCTTTTTCTATTTTTAAAATAGCTTTAGGAGAATAGATATTATTTCTTCTTTGAATGTTTGGTAGAATTCCCCAGGAAAACTGTCCGGGCCTGGAGTTTTGTGTTTTGGAAGGTTGTTTATCACTGACTCAATCTTTTCATAATTCATTGGCCTGTTTAAAAAATCAATTTCTTCCTGTTTCAATCTTGGTAGTTTATAGGTTTCCAGGAAGGATTCCATCTCTTCCAGATTGCTTAGTTTATTGGCATATAGCTGTTGATAAAAATTTCTAATAATCCTTCCAATTTCAATGGTGCTCGTCGTGACCTCTCCTTTTTCATTCATAATTTTAATAATCTGGGTCCTTTCTCTTTTCTTTTGGATAAGTCTTGCCAGTGGTCTGTCAATTTTATTGATTCTCTCAAAGAACCAGCTTCTTGTCCTGTTGATCTGCTCTACTGTACTTCTGGTTTCTGCTTGATTGATTTCAGCTCTAATTTTGGTCAACTGCTTCCTCGTGCGTGGATTAGGCCTGTCCCTCTGTTGCTGTTCCAGCTTCCGGAGGTGAGAATATAAAAACTGCATTTTAGATTTTTCTATTCTTTTGAGTGAGGCTTGAATGGCTATGTATTTCCCCCTTAGGACTGCCTTTGCAGTATCCCATAGGTTTTGGACCGTTTTCTTTTCATTCTCATTGGTCTCCATAAATAGTATAAATTGATTTTTTATTTCCTGATTTATTGAGTCATTCCTGAGCAGGATGGTTCTTAGTCTCCAAGTGTTTGAGTTTCTTCCAAATTTTTCCTTGTGGTTGAGTTCCAATTTCAGAGTGTTGCGGTCTCAGAATATGCAGGGTATAATTACAGTCTTTTGGTATCGGTTGAGACCCGTTTTGTGACCCAGAACATGGTCTATTCTTGAGAATGTTCCATGGGCATTAGAATAGAATGAGTATTCTTTGGTTCTGTGGTGTAGTGTTCTGTGTATATCTATGAGGTCCAACTCGTCCAGTATGGCATTCAAAATTCTTATTTCTTTGCTGATTTCTTGCTTAGGTGATCTGTCTATTGCTGATATTAAAGTGTTGAGGTCCCCTAATATTAGCGTATTTTTATCTCTATGTCTCTTTATTGTGGTTAAGAGTTGGCTTGTGTATCTTGCTGCTCCCCTGTTGGGGGCATATATATTTATAATTGTCAAATCCACTTGTTGGATACATCCTTTAAGAATAATATAGTGCCCTTCTGTGTCTCTAACTATAGTCTTTAGTTTAAAATCCAACCTGTCTGATATGAGAATTGCTACCCCAGCTTTCTTTTGAGGTCCATTGTCATGAAAGATGATATTCCATCCCTTTACTTTCAGTCTGAATGTATCCTTAGGTTCAAAATGAGTCTCTTTTAGAAAGCAAATGGATGGATCATGTGTTTTTATCCAATCTGCAACCCTGTGGCATGTTATGGGAGCATTTAGGCCATTTACATTGAGACTGATTATTGAGAGATATGATTTTAATGATGCCATGTTGCCAGTAAAGTCTTTGTTTCTTTGGTTGTGACTTTCTGTTCTGTATCATTCTTGGGGCCTTTTTACTTTTCTAGAACCCCCCTTAATATCTCCTGTAGGGCCGGTTTCATGTTTACGAAATCAGTCAATGACTGGCGATTCTGGAAGGTCTTTATTTCTCCATCAATTCTGAATGACAGCCTTGCTGGGAAAGGATCCTTAGCTGAATGTTTTTCTCTGAAAGAGCTTTAAAAATGCCCCCCCAACCCTTTCACTCATTCCAGGTCTGTGTAGACAGGTCTGATGTAATTCCGATACCTTTGCCTTGGTACGTGAGAAATTTCCTTGCCCTGGCCGCTTTCAATACTGTACCCTTGGATCTAATATTTGCAAAATGCACTATGACGTGACGTGACGTGGCGTAGGTTTGTCGTGGTTGAGCTTGGGAGGGGTCCTCTCTCCCTCTTGGACACAAATGTTTGTTTCCCTTGCTAGATTAGGGAAGTTTTCAGCTACAATTTGTTCAAATATCTCTTCTAGACCTCTGTTTTTCTCCACCCCCTCAGGGATGCCAATGATTCTGATATTGGGACGTTTCATTGAGTCAGTAATCTCCTATAACCTACATTCCTGAGCGTGGAATTTTTTGAGTCCATATTCTATTCTAGCTTTCTCTTCTACTAACCCATCCTCCAATTTGCTGATGCGTTCTTCTGCCTCATTCACCCTGGCCGTCAGAGCCTCTAGTTTTGACTGCATTTGGCTCATAGAATTTTTAATTTCTGCCAGATTTGTTCTCATTTCCGCCCTTAGAGATTCTATATTCTCATTAACATTTTCGTTAATACTTTTTTTCAAGTCTACACATCATCTTTTTTTTTTATAATGATTTTTTATTATATTATGTTAGTCACCATACAGTACATCCCCGGTTTTCGATGCAAGGCTCGATGATTCATTAGTTTCAAGTCTACACATCATCTTGACCATGTTACTCTGAATTCCATTTCTGATAATTTGGTTATATCCATATCCATTAGATCTGTGGCAGAGGCCACACACTCATTGTCTTTTCTTTGCTGGGGGGGATTTCTCTTTCTCGTCATTCTGATGAGGAGAGGTTGCGGGCTTGTCCAGAGCCCAAATTATTGACCGGGACCCAGGCCATGCACCCTTGTTTTATAGGGATCTTAGGGATGTGGGCTTCTTGATTTTTCAGCCTGCCTTCTGAGGGAGGGGCCTGCCGCGCCAATACTCAGGCAACCCCGTTTGGGTAGCGTCTCCATGTGGCCTGCGAGGGGGGATGGGGTTGGGCACACAGTGAGCCAGTATTTCCAGGCTTTTGTTCTCTGGCGGCTTTCCCTGGCGGTTTGCTGTGCCTCTTCTGAGAGTCAGAGCAGCAGTGGCCGAATCTCTGCCTCTGTCTCAGAACAGAGGGGATCGTGGGCCGTTCTCCACTGATGTTCTGGCCACTTTAACTCTGTTTCTGTTGGTGCTACTCAACACTGCAGCGTCCCGGGATGTTCGCCCCACACTCGGCGTCCCAGCCCCCACATCCAGGGCTGGTGCGTCTCTGTCCTTTGTGTTTCTAACACCGCCAGCCGCCAGCCTCCCCCGCACGCTCCCGGAGCTCCCGGTCTGTCTGGTTCCAGTGAGCGCACCGGAGTTCCGGTTTTCAGTCTGGTCGTGCCATTTTGCTGGCTTTAAAATGGGCAGCAGTCATGGGACTCCATCAGTGAAAGATGCCAAGGGCACATGTGGGTGCATTTCTTCAGCCAACATCAACTGAGACCCCACTGTGGGCCACACTCCATAGTAGACGCTGGGAATAAGTTGGCTCTATCCTCGAGGTTCATGTATCAGATGACACATGACAAGCCGCCCATAGAATGGCTCTGTTTCATTCATCCCTGTATCCCTCATGTCTCACACAGCGCCCAGCACATAGTAGGTGCTCAATAAATAGCAATTTCCTTGGAGAGTGGGACAGTGTGGCAGTCAAGTCTCTGGCATTTGGAATCTGGGAACTTGGGTTTGAATTATAGCCTGTCCAGGTATGTGCTGTGCAGCTCTGGGTAGGTCACTTCATCTCTCTGAGACCCAGTTTCCTTGTGGGTAGGATCGGAACTTAGATCACAGGGCCTGTGGGGGGTTAAGGAGCTGATTTGTGAAAAGAGCCTGGCCCGTGCTCAGCGCTCAGATTACACTTACTGGAATTAATGTGGTCACCGTAATGTCAGCGAGCTCTGGCAAACAATCCAGTCTCCATTCACTTTCTGGAAAGTGAGAAGGGCTGACAGACCGCCTCTGTGTCATCCACACTAGGAACCACAAAATCAAAACTGGTGGTTGACCTTCCTTCCCTTCATCTCTCCTTTTTCCTTCCCTCTCCCCTGCCGTGCTCTCCCATTTCAACTCCTCTCTCTGCTTGCTGCCCCCTCCTCCCGAAGAGAGCTACATTCAGGTAGGAATCCAGGGAGGAGGTTTCCAGGAGCATTTTGACTCACCGGCTGCTTTGCAGACTGAGGTGGGAGACTGGGGTTGTGAAATCAGAGAGAAGTAAATATGTGTGATGTTTGTCTTGTTTTCTTCATATATCAATGACAAAATAGTAGGAGATATTATGTGGATGGGTTTCAGGTGTGCTCTGCTATTTAAGATGATCTTTCCCTGAGACCTGCTCTTTCCTGCTCTGCGTCTGCCAAGCAGCAAACCTGGCTCATGTTTGAATCTCGTGTGTTGGGAACTGAGCAGGGGAGTTACCGGGTCGGGTGTGGTATGACCCCTGCCAGAGGCGGCCTGGTGGGACACAGTCTGTCCCGCACACTTGAGCTGGAGACACAGTGCTTTCCTGCGAGCCAGGTGCGGGGGGCACCGGGGACCCTCTCCCTCTGCACCTTCGGGTCTCGGACCAGCCCCTGCAGGGGCCGCCCTCAGGTCTGCCCTGGGGGAAAGGGCGCTGCCAGGGAGGGCGGCACGGAGAATGTTCCCTGTGGGGCTCCTGCACTGCTCCCGGGTCCTGCTGCAGAAGTGAGGTGGGAGGCACGCTCTGGAGCACATTTCTCTCCTCCTCTCCTCGCCCACATCCCTGGTCCTGGGATCAGAATAAAACCTGCACTTGGCTCTGTGGGAGAGAGGCCCGGGTGCAGCGGCCCGGAGACCCTCCCCGGCTGGCGGGAATTCTAGAGGCCTGTGTGAAGGCTGCTGGGTTGGCTGCACACAATGGCTCTCACAGTCCCACTGAGCTCCTGGGACCGGCCAGGCCCAGGACAGAGGCTCTGAGCACCAGAGCCAGAGTCTCTGCTCCTGTCAAACCTGATGCTCCAGCTACACAGAGATGGGCCTGCTTCCCACCTCGTGGTCACGGCCCACCCTGGGTCCTCCCCTCAGGCCTGCCCGGGGCCTCCCCAGTCCTTCCAGGGCTCGGCTCTTGGGGCAAACGCTGGCAGGCACAGGTGTTGGTGGGGCCGCACCTGCTGTAGAGCCCCTGTCACCCCCCTGACAGAGGAGAGGAATTTGGACAAGTTAGTTTCCTTTCTTGCCTCTATGGAGACGTGTGGAGGGCCTGGGTCACCTCGCGGCAGCATTTCTCAGGCTCTGGAGATGACTCATGTACATGAGAACCAAACGAAGCACTCAGATGGGAAGGAAATTCCATGCAGTGTGAATTCAGAATATGTTAAGCAGTTAGGATTAAAATTGCATACATTTCACTTTCTACTTTTGTAAAAGAATAAAACAAATACAACTTGTATTATAGTTGAAAAAGCAGTGTCTTCTGTCCCTTCTTCTTGCGGGAATATATAAAGGCATAAGAGTAATGATGCTAACATGAGGTGTACTGATTGGCTTTTACCTGAAAGTCACAGGCAGGGTTTGATGATGAGTGAGGAAGAAGAAGGAATGTGAGCAAGGAAAAGAGGGCAGTTTCAGGTCTCTGTCCATTGTGCAGGTGCCGGTGTCAGGATGGGTCATACTGCAGGTGGGGTGGGGGCAGGGTCCCCACTCTCAGCCTCTGTCATCAGACTCCTGCTCCTCACAGGCCCAGAAGCGTGACTTGGCCTTTCTCACCTGGAGTTACATACATTAACTTCCCCAGTGGGAGCTTTGCATAGAGAGGAGCTTCCCTGCCTTCCCCTGCGACCGTGGTGAAGCTTCCTTGCCCACAGGATAGTTTCTGGACTGGAAGGTTGGGTTGGACTCTGTGTTTCAGCAGCCCACTTAGCAGAGCCCAATTCCTTCCTCTTGTCCCTGGACATGCGTCCCAGAACCCAGGACTCCAGATCCCTGATCTTGGACACCAGCTCCCCCAAATGACCCTGTGTCTTGATCTCATTCTTCTGAGTGACCACAGAGCAGAAGGGACATGACAAACCTTTCCCATGGGGCTCCTTCGGCCATGAATTGATGCACTAGTGGCCGCGGATATAAGCACAGTTTAGGTATATAGCTTTTTCTAGATAACCTAGGCAGATGAGACATTTGCTTCTTTCTTTAAAATGTTCAGCCAGACTCACTCTCGGGAATAAGAAGTATACTGGAGTTTCCTAATGACCCAAATGACCATGAGGGCTTGAGGTTTTATCCTCTTTGATTGCATAGACCTGTCATGTACCTAATATTTCTCATCCTTCTACAAGGATATGGCCTACAGCATAATACAAATATGAATATGAATATAAATATAAATAAATGACTCTTGGCCCGGAACTTCTGATATCTGAGATGCTATTTAGTGGTGCAATTGGTCATTCAGCTTTGACCTGAGCTGGTGAAATGAACCAGATCTGGGGTGTCCGATATCATAGCCACCAACTACCCGTGGCCTTCGAGCACCTGGAATTCAGCTCACCTGAATTGAGAGGTGCTCTGAGTGTAAAATGCACACTGGATGCTGAAACCAGAATAAGAAAGAGAACTTAAATTATTTTATGGAGATTTTTAAAACACTGTCTCATTGACGTGAATGCATGTTGGAGTGATACCATTTTTCCAATTACAATTCTTTTGACTTTTCTCCTTTTACTAGCTACTAGAAAAGTTATGATTGACGCAGGTGGGTCACATTAGACGTCTGCCAGACGCTGCCAGACTCGGCTCAGAGAGCCTCCAGCTCGGGGAGCTGGTCCCACCTGGCCGCCACTCAGACCCAGAGCAGCAGCTGAGGGGTGGAAACAGTCAATGGGGAGCTCAGTTCAGCATCTCGTGGGACAGTCCAAGCTATGATTTGGTTAAGAAAAAGGAAGACTTGGTCATCTCTCCAGCGTGGGTATTGAAAATCTAGTCCTGCCCACAGCTCCGGAAGCAGAGAGCCCGAGTGCCCCCAGTGTCTCTAGGTGCACACGCTGTGCTTGGAATTGAGTTGGGCTCAGAAACACTTGCCGTATTAGTAAAATACTTCATTCCACAGACTTTGCTCTCTCGTATTTGCCTTTTGTAGAACCCTGAGAAGTTAAAAACAAAATTTCACAAGATTGGGTGCGTCCTCTGTCAGATTCTTCTCAGGTTTCCCACTCCCTCCAAAGGTGACTCAGTTCTGGAACAAGAATGATCCACAAGGGGCACTTTCTGTGAAAGTGTTCTCTTCCCACCCTACCATACCAGCATTCACCTCTTGAATCTGATTCATTTTAATTTAATTATAGGAGA
>NW_024426408.1:0-397 GCF_017311325.1 Ursus maritimus | reverse complement strand
GACTCAGAGATTGTGATATCACAGTTGGTTCCCCACGAAAGTAGGGAATTATCTGACTTTGGGCATTTTATGGGCCTGTGCCCCTCAGTCCCAAGTGCAGAGTAGAGTGACCTGGTAGGTCTCTGATAAAGACTGACGGTTGAGACCTGCTCTGGACACAAGTGAGCCACCCGACAGAGTCCATTATCAGGACAGATTGGTTTCTTGTGAGACATCTATTCTTTGGAGGAGCGATCGCCTCATACACTCTTCCTTTCCTGTTGCTTCCCCACCTCCTTTGGTCTCTTGATTGGTGCCCTTGTGGAAGGTCTCCCTGCCATGCCGAACCTCAGGTGGAATCTATTCCTTATGGAAAACACCTTCCTCGTCTCTTGATTTCCCTCGCAAGACATGTAAC
>NW_024426407.1:0-1025 GCF_017311325.1 Ursus maritimus | reverse complement strand
TTTATTATTTTGTGGCTGAAAAACAGATAGCTGAAAGGGGGTTTCAAAATGAAAATTGTGACATTTACTAAGAGAGCAATGATCTCAAAAAGATGCCAGGTGGTGGCTTTTTACCATTCAGACAGATGGAAGACTTACGGTGAAGTTGTTTTTCTGTCCTGCGGAAAAACAAAACAAAAACAAGTCCGCCAAAGTAATTTGTGCTCTTTTCTCTGCCTGCTTTGTGTTTTGTGTACAATTAAGTATTAAAAGATTATTTTTCTATTGGGTAAAATTCAGCACTGTGTGTATTGATTTCTTTTTAAGTCACTGCAATTGTCCAAGCCATTTCAAGTTTTTATAGCACCATAATGTCCATTTAAAATGACCAAAAGACAGTAAGGATCCTAGGCAAATATAAGGATAGAGGTTTATGCCAATAATTTAATAAACTTTTGCTTTAGCAGAATTCTCTAAAATGGCCTTTTCTATATATAATACAGGCAACAAAAATGCTATAACAATGATATTAATTTCCCTAGGACATTCAACCTATTTGCCTAGAATTTTATTGTTGACCATGTTGCTAAATAGTCAGTTGTAGGAGTCTTTGCCTGGTAGCCCCCAGATTTATTATTTTAAGTGGTTCGTTGCAACCTATTTTGTTAGCTTTTGGCTATATACCCTGCAGTTATAGTCTGAGAAAAGATAGATAAATGAAAGCAATAGAGATTCATGGCTCACATATTTTAATTATTTGAATTTTAAGTTACAGCTGCTCATACAAATTGATAGAACTAGACAATCTCAGTATGCTAAAGGAACTTCAAATAAATGTCAAGAGGAATTCAAAGGTTGTGCTTCACTCATTTCACAATGGACAGGTCTCTTTTGACTTCTTGCCTTCTAAAAGTGAGTAACTACAGTATCTTGCTAAGTCTTAACAGCTTGGAGGAAGGCCATGGTAGGAAAGGTCCTGGCAGGAGGCTGGCATGTGGTCATGAACAGCCTGCGCGGGCCATAGTACAGGCCTGGCTCATCTGGCA
>NW_024426406.1:0-1025 GCF_017311325.1 Ursus maritimus | reverse complement strand
ACCTTTCAGGCAGGGAGTCCCTCACAAGAGCAGACTTCTAAAAGTTCCAATTTTGCACTCTGCTGCATCACTTTCCAGTAGCTGGCTAAACAGCCTCCCTGGCCCCCCATGGTTTATCTTCTTATACATCCCCTCAGATTCACTTCTCCAAACCTCCACCTTGCAAAAACTGGTCACTTTTCTATTTGTAGAATTGTGGCAATTCTTTTCTTATATCTCAGCTTCAATTCACAGGTGCTCAGAATGATAATGTTAGCTATCTAGCTGAATTCAAGGGACCAGATGAAACAAGGGTCCCCTACACTTCTGCTATTTTCCCTCCTCTCACTGTAATTTGTTTTATAACAAAGAAATTGAGTGTAGAAATATGTAAGATTATTATCCATTTTTGAAAAACATTTCATGTAGATTCATATATGTAATATGCTTGTAAAATCTGAAACTAAATTCCCCAAATATTCAACATAAAACATGGGAGAGGATAGAAAACAAAATTAACACATAACATTTCTTTTAAGGAAAGACAAGTGTGTGTGTATGAAAAATGTAAGTTAATACATGCTTTTCCATGGTCACGCCAAAAATTATGAGTAAAATGGACTTCTGAAACCAAATAATAATAATTGGTATGTATGTAATAGATATTCAATTATTCAAACCAATGGAAACATGCTTGTTAAAATGGAAGGAAGGACACAGTGTAAATAAAAATGAAGGTACAATACACATAGAAAGCAGTCAAAACATGTGTGGCACCACAGAAAAGTGGATAAAATTGGAAAGTTATCAGAGTCATAAAGAGTAAGTTAATGCGATCTAATTATACATTATGTTATGCTAAGTGAAATAAGTCAGTTAGAGAAAGACAAATAACATATGATTTCACTCCCATGTGAAGTTTGTGAAACGAAACAGATGTACATAGGGGGAGGAAAAAAAGAGAGAGAGAGGGAGGAAAGCCATAAGGTATTCTTAACTATAGAGAATAAACTGAGGGTTGATGGAGGGCATTGAAGGGGAGGAGA
>NW_024426405.1:0-1025 GCF_017311325.1 Ursus maritimus | reverse complement strand
GTGTGTGTGTGTGTGTGTGTGTGTGTGTGTTTGGGGGGTGGTTTTTGCATGCATACATACATACATTGTATCAGGAAAATGTTTTGCAGACAATAGAATAATAATAAAGTTTCTAATATGCCTATGATTGCTGAACTTAAAATTCACAGAACTCTAAAACTTTTCATATTAAGAAGGGAATTCAAGAATCATCTAGGTCTCTTCCTTTTACTGTCAAGGAAAGCAAGACCCAAAGAAATCAAATAATTTATATAACATCCACAGCCTACTAGTAGTAGAGATGAAAGAAAAATCATTATTTTCTAACTTCTGGTACAATTCTCACATCAACAGATTACAAATCCACAAAGAAGTCATCTGTGTTGGATTCCAGGTATCCTTTCCAACAATTTAGCTCTTAAACCATGTTTGGTATTAAAATCTTCCTTTCTCCATTAGCTTTCCCCAAAATAACAACAAAACAAGGAAGTCATATGAGTTCATTAAGTTTCAACTTTTCTTTAGTTAGAAGATATGAGAATAAGAAACATGTCATGTGTTTATCCCAGGGCTGTTAATTATTTTCTAAGCAAATCTGTCCTTCAAGAACTGGTTAGCAAGTAACCACATTAGACAATTTTATTCTCATTACTGAATTCTTCTTTAGACTTGTAGTTTTTCCATTAGTAACACCCATGGGACTTGCAATTGGCATTATTCACTAGAATAAATAGAAAAATATAAGTACAAAATAATTATTCTCTTCTCTGCAACAGCTAAAATGTATTAAATGAATTTAAATTTTTAAAAGATAAAGAAATGCAAGATACTAAAGAAATCTCTCATGTAATAAAAAGATTTCTTACTGATGTACCTCTTGGCATGCTTGAATTGCCAAAATTTCTACCAAAATAGAAATTTCTTTAAATGAAGAGGATGCTGGCTTAAGAAAAAGTACTTGAATTGCAGCTGTTATTTTTAATTTTTTATTATGTTATGTTAGTTACCATACACTACATCCTTAGTTTTTGATGTAGTGTTCCATG
>NW_024426404.1:0-1025 GCF_017311325.1 Ursus maritimus | reverse complement strand
ACAGCAAATGGCCATTTTTGTACAACAAATATAAACACAGATTATTTTAACAGGTATATTAGATTTTTTTCTCTTTCAGCCATAATAAAATGCAGGAATGTTACATAAGAAGATTACTTAAAATAACATCCTAAAAGTAAAGGTATACAGGACTTGTGGGATAATGTGTATTCCACCATATGTTTCCCCCCCAATTACACCCTGGCGAGAATTTTTATTAACTTTCCCAAAAGGGACATTACTTAAATTAATTTGATTTATAAAACTTTGATTCTCCAAAGTCTTAGGAATCCACATATATTATAGGTGAGATATACTTGTATATTTCCACATTTTTAAAATTGAGAGGAATAACATTAACTTTATATACATGAAGTCTTTTTTGTAAACTACAAATTTAAATATAAAAATATTAGTATATTTACACATATTGTAACAGGGAATAAAAAGAGCTATACATTTGTAACACACAAGGAAGTGATATATGATAATTAAACTCCAAACTTTTCTTGAGTGCCTCCACTCTGCACAGCTCTGTGTTACACGGTGGATACGGAAGTGAGGAATGGGAAGGCGCACAATTCTAATGAAGCTAAACTGCTGTGGAGAAGAACCGCATTGCTGCGGGTTCATATTGTTCCTCACACTGTACTATAGATTCCATCCCTACAGTAGGACTATCCTCATGATTAGCATACAGTCTTTGGTGTTATTTCCGTACTCTATATATCTTAGTCCCATAATCAAAGAATCACCTACATAGTGGAGTTAAACGAAATCTATATCCCTCTCCAAGGAGATTCTGGCAACCAGGACTCAGGTATAGTGCCTTAAAGGTATTTAAAGGGGCACTTTGATCACCTGGCAGACCCTAGGCACAAATACGGAGTTACTAGAAAACATATATGATAAAATTATTTTAACACCCCTTTATCCCTCATATGAGACCTCTGTTTTGTTGGTGTAGTGTAGATAGAATAATCTGTGTATATCCTTAATATGAAAACGCAGGCTTTCTGGGAGCC
>NW_024426403.1:0-1025 GCF_017311325.1 Ursus maritimus | reverse complement strand
CGATCCCAGGACGCTGGGATCATGACCTGAGCCGAAGGCAACCGCTTAATCCGCTGAGCCACCCAGGTGCCCCTGTGCATGTGTTTTTAAATACCAACTGTATTACAGTCCATACACCACACAATTTACCCATTTGAAGCACACAGTTCGGTGGGTTTCAGTCTTCAGAGTCGTGCAGCATCGCCATAATCACTTTGAGAACATTTTCGTCACCCCCAAAAAGAGACCCCATACCCTTTGGCAGTCACTCCCGTAATTCCCTCAGCCCCTGGCAACTACCAGTCTACTGTCTGTGTCTCTGGATTTGCCTATTCTGGACATTTCACGGGAATGGGATCGCCACGGCACAGTATGTGGCCTATTGTGTCCGGCTTCTTTCACTTCTCACGATGACGTCGGGCTTCGTTCGTGTATGTTGCCGCTTGAATCTGCGCTTCATCCTTTTTAAGAGCCGAATAGCGCTCCATTGTGTGCGTTCCCCAGTCTGTTCAGTCTTTCATCTGTTGGGGGGCATTCGGGTTGTTGCCACATTTGGGCTGTTAGGAATAATGTGCGGTGACCGTTGTGTACCACTTTTTCTCTGGACGTATGTTTTCATTTCTCTTGGGTATATATACTCAGGATAGGAATTTCTGGGTCAAATGCTTCCTTTTGAGGGAATGCCAGTCTTCCCAAGTGGTCGTCCCATTTACATGCTCACCAGCAGGAAGTCACAGGCTTCTGATTTCTCTGTATCCTCAACGGCACTTGTCACTATCCTTTTTATTATAGCAGTTCTGCTGGGTCCGAAGTCTCATTGTGGTTTGGTTTGCATTTCTCTGATGGCTATGATGGTGAGCCTCTTTCCACTTGCTTATCATCCATTTGTATATCTTTTTTTTCCCTAAGGATTTTATTTATTTATTTGAAAGAGAAAGCACAAGCGGGGGGAGTAAGGGGCAGAGGAAGAGGAAGAAGCAGACTCCCTGCTTAGCGGGGAGCCCAACTTGGGGCTCGATCCCAGGGCCCTGAGATCATGACCTGAG
>NW_024426402.1:0-1025 GCF_017311325.1 Ursus maritimus | reverse complement strand
ATGGACTGCCTCTTAGTTTTTTTGACTGTTTCCTTGGCTGGAGAAAGTGACTTTTAACCTAAGATATGAAACATCAGTAAGTGTTAGGGACACAAAGTGGTATGAGGACAGAAGAGGGAGAGTAGCTTATGAAAATATCCTGAGATGGGAAGGAGAACACTGTTCTAGGAAGTAAGAAAGGCATGTGTGGGGAGACATTGAAGAGAGGTGACAAGATGCAAAACCACAGTGAAAAATCAACTGTCAGAATGGAGGCCAGGATGGAAGCAAAGAGACTACTAGGGAGTTAAATTACATCATCCCAGACTAGAGTGAGTAGTGCAATGGCAGTGAAGATAAGTTGACTGACTGATTTGATATTTATCTGCAAGCTGAATCTGCAAAATCTGCAAATGGACTGGCTGTGAGATGTGAGGGAAAGTAGAGAATTAAAAGACTGTCAAGTTTCTGCCTTGAGCAATTACTTACATGGTGGGATCATTTGGTGAGAATAGAAAAGCAAAGAAAAGAAAATATGAATTTAATATCTCTTTCTATCATTTCTAGAATGCTTGGTATTTGGCTAAGTAAGATACATTGTGTTTAATGCAGACTTCACATCCATTCCCCATTCATTCATTGATTTATTTCATGCTCTGTACCAGGCAGTCTGCTAGGTGTTTAGAATACAAAGGTGGAGGGATAGACTTCAATAGGCCTGATGCTTGGACTTGTGGTGCTGGGACTTAGGCCTCTCGCAGGAGGAGGCTACTGCTTTATTTTTGGTGTTTTAACCTCTAAAGAGGTAGAATGAAGATGTTTTTGTGAATGAAGAAGGAGAATGGAGTCTGGAACTAATTGCTACTGAAATGAACCAATGCTTTTGGGGTGAAGAGCAATTGCTGGTTTTGGAGGGAGGAGTGCTGACAGAAACATCAGACGAAGTAGAAAAGTGCAAGTCCCTTTCCCATCCTCCTACCTTCCAGTGACCCACTAGCACCCTTCCTTCCTTCCTTCTTCTCTTTCTTTCTTTCTTTCTTTCTTTC
>NW_024426401.1:0-1025 GCF_017311325.1 Ursus maritimus | reverse complement strand
GCACCTGTAATCCTGGCCTGGCCACTGTGGCTGGGGGGTGGGGGGGACGATGACTGACATTTGCACCTGCAGTATGACATGTGGCTGCGACACCATGGCCTATGTGTGTCCAGGGGACATAATCAGAGAAATGAAGCTATCAGGTCGGTTGCATGGCTCAGTGCTTTAAACCAGAGGCAGGACAAGAGCCTACTTGTGTGGGCATCTCTTGCCCACCTCCAACCTTGCACTGCAGTCTGTGCAAAAGACAGGAGGAATCAGAGCTGCTGCCCTCAGCTGGTTCAGCTGGACATGCTTTCATCCTGTATGATGTCACCACGCCCTCTACACATGGCCTCTGCAATGGGGCCAGGGGCGCCATGATAATGGGACTATTAGTACCACTACTCCTGCTTAGGGCTGACCAGCTTCTAGATCCTCTGCCAGTCCCTGTAAAATCCTCCGGCCTTACCTCTCACATATGCTAGGGGGTGTTGTCATTTCTACTTCTTGGAGACAGAAGGGGAGCTCACAGATGTTCGCTAGTTTGGTCCAGGTTGCATGTCCATGGGCAGCACAGCCAGATGTGAACACAGTTCTATCTGACCCCATGGTCTGTTGCACTATGGCCCTACAGTCAAGGGCCCAGAGGCCAGATGCAGCCTCTGGGTCTGCATCTGGCTGGATCCAGCTGTTAGTGGTGGAAGAAATGTGCTTATCTATCCACCTCGCTGTACCAATCCCCGTGATGAGACAGAGAAGCCAGCACACACAGAGCCCATTAGAGAGAGGGGGCTTCTGTCACAAAACTCACTGCATAGGACGTCCTCTCCACACCGACACAGGGACCCCTGGAGGGGGAGAGGGCACCCTTGAGAAGTTCCAGATGTCAGGGAGAGGAGTTGCCCATATAACCATTGGATGGGATATTAGCTGTATTTGTATGGACACCTTTTGTCTGGCTATGTTCCCAGCATGACGCTGGCCATTGACCTGTGTCCAATTCTTTAGTCATCCATTGACATTATCATGTTTCTCTTCTGCAC
>NW_024426400.1:0-1025 GCF_017311325.1 Ursus maritimus | reverse complement strand
GATGATTTTACTTGAGATGGAGTAGGCTTCCCTTTTCAGTGATAACTAAGTATTGAATGGGACTGAAAACTGTTGGGTTGTATCAACAGGAAATTCTCTTAATTCTTTCATTCACTTTTTGAATACATATTATTAAATGTGTACTTTTTTCTAGATGTTTGAATTCAGCAGTGACCAGATAAAAATTACCTTCCTTATGTTGTTTTCTTTGAATGTATGTCACTTGTATGTCTATCGCTATGTGAACTATACAAATGTCTCATGTAGATAGATGATAGGTAGATAGGTAGATAGATGATAGATAGGATGATAGATAGATAATACATTGACAGGTAGATCAAATGATCAATACATAGATATATTTTTATAATACTTAAATGTTAAAAGCCACAGACAACTTTTCATTCCTATTTGCTGAAGAGTTGGACCAATCACATATTTGGCAAACTCCTACGAATGCAGGGGAACCTGTATGATTGGCACTGTGGTTGGGGCATGATGTGGTAAAGAGCCTTGAGTCCAGAAAAGCCTCTATAGGTGACTCACCCTCTTACACAGACATTTAAATCTTACTCTGGCCCTGGGAATCTTGCCTTTTCTGTAGTCTCTGTCAGAGACAGTAACTGGTTTCAACCATTACTGGCTGTGAACCAGTAATATGCCAATGTGATTAACCAACCACCTACTAAGAGAAGGTTGTTAAAACCTTTATTTTTAATGCAGCACGATTATGACATCTTTTCAACTACCAAATGGAATATTTTAAAAGGCAAGTCATCCTCCTAACTTTGATTTCAAGAATGTAATTTCCCCAGCCTGAGGCCACAAATATTATGTGATTTTGGTACTCTCTTAAACACAATTAACTGATATGAGTCCATGTGTGTGATAGATATTATTCTGCTGTTAATGAAAACATTACCATCCTCTGCATTCAGTCCTGAACTCTATGACTTTACAACATAATTTAGAAACCAATTACAAATATATTCACTTCCTTTTTATTGATGATTGCATACAATACC
>NW_024426399.1:0-1025 GCF_017311325.1 Ursus maritimus | reverse complement strand
ACCTCAGCCTCAGATCAGGTCTCGATCTTGGGGTGGTGGGTTCAAGTCCTGCGCTGGGCTCTGCACAGAGCACGGAGCCTACTTAAAAAAATTATATAAATACCCTTTTAATCTCCTTTCATTTCCAACTATGATACATTTCTCTATGATTTACTGTTTACTCTCCCATTTCTTAAACATCAAATTCTACATAAGAAGCTTAAAAAGCAATATGTCCTAAATTATTAACTTCGCCTTTTATCAATTCTTTAGTTCTAATTTTCTTTCTATTAGAATCCAACCTGACAATTTCCAGTGGTGTCAGAATGTTACGCCTTTACTATGAATGATCTTTGAACACAAGAGTCACGCCAAGTAACTCCCACGGATAAATTTAACGAGTTTAACATTCTTTAAAAATGTTTTGAAATTTGCTTCTTTTTATGTAATATTTTCATAACATTATGAAAAAGACATTAAAATCTTACAAATACACAGTATTGACTTTTCTATGCTTAAGCCTAATATACTTTAGTAAACAGAGTATGTGGGAGAACAACAATACAGAAGTCACTGTTGTTTTCTGTCATGTCTTCAGAGGACAAGATGGCTGAGTTGTTGTTGAGGACAAGATGGCTGAATTGCTTTAAATAAAATAGCTCCTGGCATATTCTTACACAAAAACAAGTTTTGGATCCTAAGGCTCTGGGTGACGCGTTCCCATGGCTGCAGCTCTTTAGTGAGTGTGATGGACAAGGCCACAGAAGGGCCAGAGCAAGGTTCTCTGAGCAAGGGGTCCAACATAAGCAACCCACTTGTCCAGAGTTTAAAGGCTGCACTGTATCAGAGGTGGAGGAAGGATGGGAGATCCAATAAGAAATGGGGATGAGGCTATCAACTGTATCAACACTATCAACTTGGCTAGATTTTAATCTATCAAGATCACTTGTCCTCAAGGATATCAGGTTCTATTTTATTGCTAAGCCCTCCCCCACCCCGAAGAATTAACTATAACCAGTAATGATATGGGGTCATACCATCCATGT
>NW_024426398.1:0-1025 GCF_017311325.1 Ursus maritimus | reverse complement strand
TGAACACATCAACAGAAAGCGCTTTGCTTAACTCTAAAGAAATGCACTGTTGAGACACCATGTCTCAACTCACAACTTCTGTCGTGAAGTTGGAAGCTATGGGAAGAGTGCGGGGGAGCCTGAAACGAAAGTGCCGTCTCCTAAATTCTGACAACCCTCTTTGCAGAGAGCATACAATACCGAGCCCCCCTCCTGAGGAATGAATCAACCGGGGTTTTCTTCCTTGTGCGCTGAACCTTAGGGAAAGTACCCTCCACTTAATAGGAGGTGAGACCATTAGATAGAGAGCATCTTCCAACCCACAACTTCTGTCATGAAGACGGAAACGTTTGCAATGTTGTGCTGAAGGCATAAGGAAAGTGGCAGAGATGTAGCTTCAAGAAAGTAGTGTACCGAATCCGTCCTTCAAGACACGTCTTCTTTCATGACGTAGGAAGCATTCTTAGAAGAGCGTGTCTCAGCATAAGGAATTTATGGTGCACTTAACCTTAGGAAAGATCTCCATCGAAAAGCATCTGAAACTCACATCTTCTCTCATGCAGATGGAGGCATGGGCTACAGGGTGAAGGAACGTGTAAAGATGTGCCGTTTACTAAACTATGAGCACGAAGGCTCTGTAGAGAGAATGCCACTTCAAACATCCTGATGCATGAAGAGAGAAGCTTTTTCATATAGCAGTGTTGAACGGAAAAAGAAGTGCCTTACGCTTAAGAGGAAGAAAGTGCACCATCTAGAGACAACCTTCCAAATCACATCTACCTTCAAGAAGATGATGTAATTCCCAGTAGTTTCTATGCAAACCTAAGGAACGTGCAGTATGCTTAAAGAACTACACCCTTTTGAAAGGTCTTCCAACTCACAGCTTCGGGACGGAAGATGAAAGTAATTGCAGAAGTGGGAGAGAAAACATAAGAAGAGGTTGAATCTAAGTTATGGAGAGAACCAAGACTTTTGATAGAAGAGCAACATCATTCAAACATCATCATCCATGAATATACACGCGGTTCCCAATAAGTGTATTGAAC
>NW_024426397.1:0-12471 GCF_017311325.1 Ursus maritimus | reverse complement strand
CACTACCCCGTGTCATCCCCTCCACCCACCGCTCCAATCGCTGCACAGCCAGCATATCGGGCCTGCCGGGCTCCTGGGGCCTAACCCTAACCCTACATTGGCCACCAAGGGGAGCCTCCCCAGGGGCCTGGCAAAGCAGCGCCAGGGATTGGGGACCCCTGAGCCCAAGCGCGGGACTCAGCCTGCCAATGCGCAGCCCCCTGGGGCCCTCGGGGTGCTGCCCAGCATTCAGGGTGGGAGAATGGGCAGGGACCCCGAGCTCCCGGCAAAATTCGCCAAGGGGAGCCTCCCCAAGGGGCCTGGCGCCACAACACCGGGGATTGGCGACCACCGAGCCCCAGCCCCGGACTCACCCTGTCGCCCCACCACCACTCGCGCCGCTAGAGGCGGCACCGGTCATACAGGGCGGGAGACCAGGCAGGGCCCTCTGAGCCCCCAGCGAACTTCGTAGGCCTCCGCGCCAAAACGCTTGGGCCCACACTCCCGCTCGCCAGCGCCCTCACCTTGGCCCGCCCCTCCGCTCGCTGCACATCGGGTGGATTGGGCCTGCAGGCTTCCAGGGGGCAAACCCTAACCCTAGGTCGGCCCCCGAGGGGCCCCTCCCAAGGGACCTGGCGCCACAACATTGGGGATTGGGGCGCCAAGCCCCAGCGCCGGAGTCACCCTGCCGCCCCGCCGCCACCCGGGCTGCTAGGGGCATAGCCAGTCATTCAGGGCGGGAGAACGGGCAGGGCACTCCGAGCCCCCAGCGACCTTCGTAGGGCCCCCGGGTCAAAACGCATGGGTCCACGCTCCCTCTTGCCAGCGTCCTCACCTCGGTTCGCCCCTCCGCTCGCCACACAGCCGGCGGATCAGGCCTGCCGGCCTCCTGGGGGCTAACATTAATCCAAGGTCGGCCCCCGAGGGGCCCATCGCAAGGGGCCTGGCACCGCAACTCCGAGGATTGGGTACCCCTGATCCCCAGCGCCTGACTCACCCTGCCACCCCGCCGCCACCCGGGCCACTAGGGACGCCACTGCTCATTCAAGGTGTGAGAACGGGCAGGGCCCTCTGAACATCCATTGACCTTTGAACGCCTCCTGCCCCAAAACGCTTGGGCCCACGCTCCCGCTCACCAAAGCCCTCACCTCGGCCCGCCCCACCGCTCACTGCACAGGTGGCGGATAGGGCCTGCCGGCCACCTGGGGAATAACCCTAACGCTATGTCTGCCCCCGAGGGGCCACTAAAAAGGTGCCTGGCACCCCAATGCCGGGGATTGGGGACCACAGAGCCCCAGCTCCGGACACACCCTGCTGCCCCACCGCCACCTGGGCCGCTAGGGGCACCGCCAGTCATTCAGGGCGGGAGAACGGGCAGGTCCCTCCCAGACCCGGACACATTCGAAGGCACCCCGCGCCAAAACGCTTGGGCCCACGCTCCCGCTCGCCAGCGCCCTCACCTCGGCCGACCCACCTCTCGCTGCACAGCCGGTGGATCGGGCCTGCTGGCTTCCTGCGGGCTAACACTAACCCTAGGTCGGCCCCGGATAGGCCAATCGCAAGGGGGTTGGAGCCGTAACACCGGGGATTGGGGACCACCGAGCACTAGCGCCGGACTCGCCCTTCTGCCCCGCCGCCACTTGGGCCAATACGTGGTATCGGGTGGTGTCGATCATTCAGGGCGGTAGACCCAGCAGGGCCCTCCGAGCCCCCGGTGATGATCGAAGGTCCCCTGCGCCAAAAGGCTTGGGCCCACGCGCCCGCTTGCCAGCGCCCTCACCTCAGCCGCCCCTTCGCTCGTGGCACAGCCAGCCAATCGGGCCTGCCGGCCTCCTGGGGGCTAACACTAATCCTAGGTTGGCCCCTGAGGGGCCCCTCCCAAGGGGCCTGGCGCCGCAATGCCAGGGATTGGGGACCCCCGAGCCCCAGCGCCGAACTCACCCTTCTGCCCCGCCGCCAGACAGGCCTCGAGGGCTGCCGCTGGTCGTTCAGGCCGGGAGAACGGGCAGGGCCCTCTGAGCCCTGGGAGACCTTCAAAGGGCCCCTGCACAAAAACGCTTGGGCCCACTCTCCCGCTCGCCAGACCCCTCACCTCCGCCCGCCCCTCCGCTTGTCGCACAGAAGGCATATCGGACCTGCCGGCCTCCTGGGGGCTAACCCTAACCCTATGTGGGCCCCAGAGGGGCCCCTCTCAAGGGGCCTGGCGCCTCAATGCCGGGAATTAGGCACCCATGAGGACCAGCGCCTGACTCACCCTACTGCCCGGCCACCACCCGGGCCTCTAGGGGCGCCACCGGTCATTCAGGGCAGGAGTAAGGGCAGGACCCTCCCAGCCGCCAGCGACCTTCGAAGGCCCCCGCGCCAAAACACTTTGGCCCACACTCCTGCTCACCAGCGCCCTCACCTCGGTCCACCCTTTCGCTCGCCGCACAGCCAGCAGATTGGGCCTGCCGGCGTGCTGGGGGCTAACACTACCCCTAGGTCGGATCACGAGGGGCCCGCCCAAGGGGCCTGGCGCTGCAACGCCGGGGATTGGGGACCCCTGAAGCCCAGCGCAGGACTCACTCTGGTGCCCCGTGCCACCCGGGCCGCTAGGGGCGCCACTGCTCATTCAGGGCGTGAGAATGGGCAGAGCCCTCCGAGCATCCATCGACACTCGAACCCCCCTGCCCCTAAACGCTTGGGCCCACGCTACCGCTTGCCAGCGCCCTCACCTCGGCCCGACCCTCCGCTCGCCCCACAGCTGGCGGATCGGGCCTGCCGGCCTCCTGGGGGCTTACCCTAACCCAGGTGGGCTCCTGAGGGGCCCCACCCTAGGGGCCTGGCGCTGCAACACCGGGCATGGGGACCCCCGAGTCCCAGCGCTGAATTCACCCTGCCGCCCCGCCGCCACCCGGGCGGCTAGGGGCGCAGCCGCTCATTCAGGGCAGGAGAATGGGCAGGACCCTCCGAGCCCCCGGAGACCTTCGAAGGCCCCCCGCACCAAAACGCTTGGGCCTACGCGCCCGCTTGCCAGTGCCCTCACCTCGGCCTGACCCTCCGTTTGCCACAGAGCTGGAGGATTGGTCCTGTCGGCCTCCTGGGGACTAACCCTAACCCTAGGTCGGCCCCTGAGGGGCCCCTACCAAGGGACCTGTCGCCGCAACGCCGAAGATTGGGGACCCCCGAGCCCCAGCGCCGAACTCACCCTTCTGCCCCGCTGCAACCCAGGCCGCGAGGGGCGCCACCGGTCATTCAGGGCGGGAGAACGGGTAGGGCCCTCCAAACCCCGGCGACCTTCGAAGTCCCCCTGTGCCAAAACGCTTGGGCCCACGCTCCCGCTTGCCTGCGCCCTCACCTCGGCCCGCCCATCCCCTTATCGCACAGCCGGCATATCGGGCCTGTCGGCTTCTTGGGGGCTAACCCTAAACCTAGATCGGCCACCGAGGGGCCCCTCCCAAGGGGCCTGGCGCCGCAACGCTGGAGAATGGGGACACCCGAGGCCCAGCGCCGGACTCACCCTGGCGCCCCATTCCACCTGGGCCACTAGGGACGCCACTACTCACTCAGGGTGTGAGAACGGGCAGGGCCCTTAGAGCATCCATTGACCTTGAACGCCTCCTGCCCCAAAACGCTTGGGCCCACGCTCACGCTCACCAGTGCCCTCACCTCAGCCCGCCCCACCGCTCACCGGACAGCCGGCGGATAGGGCCTGCCGGCCACCTGGGGAATAACACTAACCCTAGGTCGGCCCCCGAGGATCCCCTACCAAGGGGCCTGGCACCGCAACACTGGGGATTGGGGACCACAGAGCCTCAACTCTGGACACACCCTGCCGCCCCACCGCCACCTGGGCTGCTAGGGGCACCGCCAGTCATTCAGTGCAGGAGAAAGGGCAGGGCCCTCTGAGACCCGGCCACATTCGAAGGAATCCCGTGCCAAAACGCTTGGGCCCACGCTCCCGCTTGCCAGCGCCCTCACCTCGGCCTGCCCCTCTGCTCGTCCCCCAGCCGGCATATTGAGCCAGTCAGCCGCCTGGGGGCTAAACCTAACCCTATGTCAGCCCCCGAGGGGCCCTTCCCAAGGGTCTTGGCGCCGCAACGCTGGGGATTGGGCACCCCCAAGCCCCAGCGCCGGACTCACCCTGCTGCCCCGCCGCCATCCGGGCTGCTAGGGTTGCCGATGGTCTTTCAGGGCGGGAGAATGAGTAGGGCCCTCTGAGACCCGGCCACATTCGAAGGCACCCCGCGCCAAAATGCTTGAGCCAACGCTTTCGCTCACCAACGCCCTCACCTCTGCCGGCCCACCACTCGCCTCACAGCCGGCGGATCGAGCCTGCCGGCCTCCTGCGGGCCAATCCTTACCGTAGGTCAGCCACCGAGGGCCCCTCCCAAGGGGCCTGGCACCGCAACACCAGGGATTGGGGAACCCTGAGCCCCAGCGCCAGACTCACCCTGTCGCCCCGCCTCCCTCCAGGCCGCTAGGAGCGCCTCCGGTCATTCAGGACTGCAGAATGGGCAGGGCCCTCCGAGTCCCAGGCGACCTTTGAAGGCCCCCCTTGGACCACGCGCCCGCTCACCAATGCCCTCACCGTGGCCCGCCCCCCACCAGCCGCACAGCCCACGGATTGGGCCTGCCGGCCTCCTGCGGGCTAACCCTAACCATAGGTCAGCCCCCAAGGGACCCCTCCCATGGGGCCTGGCGCCGCAACGCCGGGGATTTGGGACCTCCAAACCCCAGCGCCAGACTCACCCTGTCGCCCCACCACCCTCCGGGCAGTTAGGTGCGCCACCGGTCATTCAGGACTGGAGAACGGGCAGGGACCTCCGAGAACTAGGCGACCTTCGAAGGCCCCCCTGAGCCAAAACGCTTGGGCCCACGCTCATGCTGGCCAGCACCATCACCTCGACCTGCCCCACCGCTCATCCCACAGCCGGCATTACGGGCCAGTCGGCCTCCTGGGATCTAACCTTACCCCTAGGTCGACCCCCGAGGGGCCCTTCCCAAGGATCTTGGCGCCGCAACGCCAGGGATATGGGACCCCCGAGCCCCAGCGCCAGACTCACCCTGCCACCCCGCCGCCATCCGGGCCGCTAGGGGCGCAGCCGGTCATTCAGGGCGGGGAGAGCCTGCAGGGTCCGCGAAACCCCGGCGACCTTCAAAAGTCCCCTGCGCCAAAACGCTCTGGCCCACGCTCCCGCAAGCCAGTGCCCTCACCTCGGCCCGGCCATCCGCTCACCGCACAGCCGGAGGATCGGGCCTGCCGGCTGCCTGTGACTAACCTTAACCCTAGTTGGCCCCCGAGGGTCCCCTCCCAAGGGGCCTGGCGCCACAACGCTGGGGATTGGGGACCCCCGAGGCCCAGCGCCAGACTCACCCTGACGCCCCGCTGCCACCTGGGCCTCTAGGGGCGCCACCGGTCATTCAGGGCAGGAGTACTGGCAGGGCCCTCTCAGCCGCCGGCGACTTTCGAAGGCCCCCTGCCCCAAAAC
This sequence comes from Ursus maritimus, assembly GCF_017311325.1. Taxonomy (NCBI): domain Eukaryota; kingdom Metazoa; phylum Chordata; class Mammalia; order Carnivora; family Ursidae; genus Ursus; species Ursus maritimus. Next base: position 7,021 of record NW_024426397.1, on the reverse strand, counting down.
GCTTGGGCCCACGCTCCCGCTCGCCAGCGCCCTCATCTTGGTCCACACTTTCGCACGTCACACAGCCAGCCGATTGGGCCTGCTGGCGAGCTGGGGGCTAACGCTAACCCTAGCTTCGGATACCCGGGGGCCCACCCAAGGGGCCTGGCGCTGCAGCTGGAGATTGGGGACCCCGGCCCAGCGCCGACTCACCCTGGCGCCCGTGCCACCCAGGCTGCTAGGGGCGCCACTGCTCATTGAGGGGTGGGAAAACGGGCCGGAGTCCCTCCGGGCATCCATCGACCATCGACGCCTCCTGCCCCAAAACGCTTGGGCCCACGCTCCGCTGCCAGCGCCCTCACCTCGGTCCACACTTTTTGCATGCCGCAGCCGGCCGAGTGGGCCTGCTGGTGCTGCTGGGGCTAACACTAACCCTGGTCGGATACCGGGGGCCCCACCCAAGGCGCCTGGTGCCGCAACGCAGGATTGGGGACCCCTGAAACCCAGCGCAGGACTCACCCTGGCACCCTGTTCCACCCGGGCCGCTAGGGACACCACTGCTCACTCAGGGTGTGAGAGCAGGCAGGGCCCTTAGAGCATCCATCGACCTTCGAACGCCTCCTGCCCCAAAATGCTTGGGCCCACGCTCCGGCTCACCAGAGTCCTCACCTCGGCCCGCGCCTTGGACAACCGGCGGATAGGGCCTGCCAGCCACCTGGGGAATAACACTAACTCTATGTTGGCCCCCGAGGGTCCCCTACCAAGGGGCCTGGCACCGCAACACCGGGGATTGGAGACCACAGAGCCTCAGTTCTGGACACACCCTACCGCCCCACCGCCACCCGGGCTGCTAGGGGCACCGCCAGTCATTCAGGGCGGGAGAAAGGGCAGGGTCCTCCGAGACCCGGCCACATTCGAAGGCACCCCGCGCCAAAACGCTTGGGCCCACACTCCCGCTAGCCAGCGCGCTCACCTCGGCCTGCCCCACAGCTCGTCCCCAGCCAGCATATTGAGCCAGTCGGCCGCCTGGGGGCTAAACCTAACCCTCTGTCGGCCCCCGAGGGGCCCTTTCCAAGGGTCTTGGCACCCCAACACGGGGGATTGGGGACCCCCGAGCCCCAGCGCTGGACTCACCCTGCCGCCCCACCACCACCTGGGCCACTAGGGGCACCGTCGGTCGTTCAGGGCAGGAGAACGGGCAGGGCCCTCTGAGCCCCCTGCGAACTTTGAGGGTCCCTGCACCAAAACCCTTGGGCCCATGCTCCTGCTGGCCAGAGCCCTCACCTCGGCCCGCCCCACCACTCGCCGCACATCCGGCGGATAGGGCCTGCTGGCCACCTGGGGAATAACCCTAACCCTAGGTCAGCCCCCGAGGGGCCCCTAAAAAGGGGCCTGGCACCCCAACCCTGGGGATTGGGGACCACAGAGCCCCAGCTCCGGAAACCCCCTGCCACCCCACCTTCTCAAGGGTCGGTAGGGGCACCGCCAGTCATTCAGGGTGGGAGAAGGGCAGGGCCCTCCCAGACCCAGACACATTCAAAGGCATCCTGCGCCAAAACGCTTGGGCCCACGCTCCCGCTCGCCAGCGCCCTCACCTTGGTCCGCCCACCGCTCGCCGCACAGCCGGCGGATCGGGCCTCCCGGCGTCCTGTGGGCTAACCCTAACCCTAGGTCGGCCCCGGATAGGCCCATCCCAAGGGGCCTGGAGCTGCAACACCAGGGATTGGGGACCACTGAGCCCCAGCGCTGGACTCACCCATCCGACCCGCCGCCACTGGGCCACTACGGGCGGCGTCGATCATTCAGGGTGGGAGACCGGGCAGGGCCCTCCGAGCACCCGGCAACAATCGAAGCCCCCCGGCGGCAAAATGCTAGGGCCCACACTCCCGCTCGCCAGCGCCCTCACCTCGGCCCGCCCCTCCGCTTGTCGCACAGCCGGCATATAGGGCCTGTCGGCCTCCTGGGGAATAACCCTAATCCTAGGTCGGCCACCGAGGGGCCCCTACCAAGGGGCCTGGCACCCCAACGCCAGGGTTGGGGACCACAGAGCCCCAGCTCCAAACACACCCTGTCACCCCACCGCCACCTGGGCCGCAGGGGCACCGCCAGTCATTCAGGGCGGGAGAAGGGCAGGGCCCTCCGAGACAGGGCCACATTCCAAGGCATCCTGCGCCAAAACGCTTGGGCCCACGCTCCCGCTCGCCAGCGCCCTCACCTCAGCCCACCCACCGCTCGCCGCACAGCTGGCAGATCGGCCCTCCTGGCGTCCTGCGGGCTAACCCTAACCATAGGTCGGCCCCGGATAGGCCCATCCCAAGGGGCCTGGTGCTGCAAGGCCGGGGATTGGGGACCCCCGAGCCCCATCGCTGGACTCACCCTGCCGCTCCGCCGTCTTCCAGGCCGCTGGGGCGCCACTGATCATTCAGGGCGGGAGAATGGGCAGGGCCCTCTGAGCCCCGGCCACATTCGAAAGCACCCCACACCAAAATGCTTGGGCCCACGCTCCCGCTCGTCAGCTCCCTCACCTCGGCCCGCCTCTCCGCTCAACGCACAGGAGGCAGATCGTCCCTGCTGGCATTCTGGGGGCTAATCCTAACCCTAGGTCGACCCAGAATGGCCCCTCCCAAGGGGCCTGGCGCCGCAGCGCCGGGGATTGGGGACCCCCAATCCCCAGCGCCGGACTCACCCTGCCGCCCTGCCACCACCCGGGCTGCTAGGGGCGCCGCTGGGAGTTCAGGGCGGGATTACACGCAGGGCCCTCTAAGCACCCCGCGACATCGAAGGCCCCCCGCGCCAAAACGCTTGGGCCCACGCTCCCGCTCGCCAGGGTCCTCACCTCTGCCACCATCCGCTCATCGCACAGCTGGTGGATCGGGCCTGCCGGCCTCTTGGGGGCTAAACCTAACCTTAGGTCGACCCAGAATGGCCCCTCCCAAGGGGCCTGGCACCGCAACGATGGGGATTGGGGAGCCCCAAGCCCCAGCGCCAGACTCACCCTGCCGCTACTCCACCACCCGGGCCACTAGGGGTGCCGTTGATCATTCAGGGCGGGAGAACGGGCAGGGCCCTCCGAGCCCCTGGTGAAATTCAAAGGATGCCGGGCCAAAACACTTGGTCCCACGCTCCTGCTCGCCAGCGCAGTCACCTCGGCCCACTCCTCTGCTCGCCGCACAGCTGGCGGATCGGGCTGGCTGGCCTCCTGGGGGCTAATCTTAACCCTAGATCGGACCCCAAGGGGCCCCTCCTAAGGGGCATGGCGCCGCAACGCCTGGGATTGGGGACCCCCAAGCCCCAGCGCCGGACTCAACCTGCCTCTCGCTGCCACACAGGCCGCTAGGGGCGCCGCTGGTCATTCAGTGCGGGAGAACAGGCAGGGCCCTCCGAGCCCCTGGAGACTTTGGAAGACCCCTGTGCCAAAACACTTAGGCCCACGCTCCCGCTGGCCAGCGCCCTCACCTCTGCCCGCCACTCCGCTCGCCGCACAGCTGGCAGATCGGGCCTGCCTGTCTCGTGGGGGCTAACCCTAAAATTAGGTCGGCCTCTGAGGGGTCCCTGCCAAGGGGCCTGGCGCTGCAACGCTGGGGATTGGGGACTCCTGAGCCCCAGCGCCAGACTCACCCTGCCGCCCCGCCGCCACCCAGGCCCTTTGGGGCGCCGCCGTTCATTCAGGGCTGGAGAACGGGCAGGGCCCTCCGAGCCCTGGCGATTTTCGAACGCTCCCCGCGCCAAAACGCTTAGGCCCACGCTCCCGCTGTTCAGCGCCCTCATCTCAGCCCACCACTCCGCTCGCCGCACAGCTGGCGGATCGGGCCTGGCGGGCTCCTGGGGGCTAACTTTAACCCTAGGTCCGTCCCCGATGGGCCCCTCCCAAGGGGCCTGGCGCCGCAAGGCCAGGGATTGGGGACCCCCACATGCCAGCGCAGGACTCACCCTGGCGCCCCGTGCCACCCGGGCCGCTAGGGGCGCCACTGCTCATTCAGGGCGTGAGAATGGGCAGGGCCCTCCGAGCATCCATCGACCTTCGAACGCCCCCTGCCCCAAAACGCTTGGGCCCACGCTCCCGCTTGTCAGTGCCCTCACCTCGGCCCGACCCTCCACTCGCCACACAGCTGGCAGATCGGGGCTGCCGGCCTCCAAGGGCTTACCCTAACGCAGGTTGGCCCCCGAGGGGCCCCTCCCTAGGGGCCTGGTGCTGCAACGCCGGGCATGGGGACCCCCGAGTCCCAGCACTGAACTCACCCTGCTGCCCTGCCACCACCCGGGTGGCCAATGGCGCAGCCACTCGTTCAGGGCGGGAGAACGGGCATTGCCCTCTGAGCCCCCGGAGACCTTCGAAGACCCCCCGCACCAAAACACTTGGGCCCACGCTCCCCCTCGCCAGCGCCCTCACCTCGGATAGCCCCTCTGCTTGTCGCACAGCTGGCATATCAGGCCTGTCGGCTTCCTGGGGGCTAACCGTAACCCTAGGTGGGCCCCCGAGGGGCCCCTCCCAAGGTGCCTGGCGTCGCAATGCCAGGGTTTGGGGACCCCCAAGGCCCAGGGCCGGACTCACCCTGCCACCCCGCCGAACCTGGGCCTCTAGGGCCCCACCGGTCATTCAGGGCAGTAGTACTGGCAGGGCCGACCCCGTTGCTGGCGAACTTCGAAGTCCCCCCACGTCAAAACGCTTGGGCCCACACTCCCGCTCGCCAGCGCCCTCAACTCGGTCCGCCCTTACCCATGCCACACAGCTGGCAGATTGGGCCTGCCGGCGTGCTGGAAGCTAAAACTAACCGTTGGTCGGATCCTGAGGGGCCCCGCCCAAGGGGCCTGGCACCTAAACGCCAGGGATTGGGGACCCCTGAAACCCAGGGCAGGACTCACTATGGCGCCCCGTGTCATCCGGGCCACTAGGGACGCCACTGCTCATTCAGGGTGTGAGAACAGTAAGGGCCCTCCGAGCATCCATCGACCTTCGAACGCCTCCTTCCCCAAAACGCTTGGGCCCACGCTCCTGCTCACCAGTGCCCTCACCTCGGCCCGCCCCACAGCTCGCCGCACAGCAGGCGGATAGGGCCTGCCAGCCACCTGGGGAATAACCCTAACCCTAGGTCGGCCCCTGAGGGGCCCCTACCAAGGGGACTGGCACCCCAACGCCGGAGATTGGGGACCACAGAGCCCCAGCTCCGGGCACACCCTGTTGCCCCACCGCCACCCAGGCCGCTAGGGGCACCCCCAGTTATTCAGAGCGGGAGAACGGGCAGGGCCCTCCGAGCCCCAGCCACATTCGAAGGCAGCCTGTGCCAAAGCGCTTGGGCCCATGCTCCCGCTTGCCAGCACCCTCACCTCGGCCCGCCCACCGCTAGCCGCACAGCCGGCGGATCGGGCCTGCCAGCCTTCTGCGGGCTAACCCTAACTCTACGTGTGCCCCTGAGGGGCCCCTCCCAAGGGGCCTGGCACCACAATGCCGGGTATTTGGGCACCCCCGAGGCCGAGCACTGGACTCACCCTGCCATCCCGCCACAACCCAGGCCTCTAGGGGCGCCACTGCTCATTCTGGGCTGGAGAACTTGCAGGGCCCTCTGAGCCCCTGGTGACCCTAGAGGCCCCCGCCAAAACGCCTGAGCCCACACTCCCACTCGCAAGCGCCCTCACCTCGGCCCGTCCCTCCGCACACCGCACAGCCGGCGGATGGGGCCTGCCGGCCTCCTGGGGGCTAAGCCTAACCCTAGGTCAGCCCCAAAGGGTACCCTCCCAAGTACCTGGCGCCACAACACCGGGGATTGGGAACCCCCAACCCCAGAGCCAGACTCAACCTGCAGCCCCGCCACCACCCGGGACGGGAGGGGCGCCGCCGGTCATTCAGGACAGGAGAATGGACAGGGTCCTCCGAGCCCCCAGCGACCTTCGAAGGGCCCCCCGGGGTCAAAACGCTTGGGGCCATGCTCCCACTTGCCAGCGCCCTCGCCTCGGTCCGCCCTTTCGCTCGCCGCACAGCCGGCAGATTGGGCCTGCCGGCCTGCTGGGGGCTAACTCTAACCCTAGGTTGGATCCCAAGGGGCCCCGACCAAGGGGCCTGGTGACGCAACACCGGGGAATGGGGACCCCTGAGCCACAGCGAAGGACTCACCCTGGGGCCCCGTGCAACCCGGGACAATAGGGCGCTACTGCTCATTCAGGGAGGGAGAATGGGCAAGGCCCTCTGAGCATCCACCAAGTTTCGAATGTCCCCTGCCCCAAAACGCTTGGGCCCAGGCTCTTGCTCACCAGTGCCCTCAACTCCGCCCACCCACCCTTCACCCCACAACCGGCTGATTGGGCATGCCATCCTGCTGGGGGCTAACCCTAACACTACGTCGGATCCCAAGGGACCTGCCCAAGGCGCCTGGTGCCGCAACGCCGGGGATTGGGGACTCCCGAGCCCTAGCGCCGGACTCACCCTGCCGTCCCGCTGCCTCACAGGCCGCTAGGGGCGCCTCCGGTCATTCAGGGTGGAAGAACGGGTAGGGCCCTCTGAGCATCCATCGATCTTCAAAAGCCTCCTGCCCCAAAACGCTTGGGCCCACGCTCCCGCTCACCAGTGCACTCACCTCGGCCCGCCCCTCTGCTCGCCGCACAGCAGGCAGATAGGGCCTGCCAGCCACCTGGGGGCTAACCCTAACCCTAGGTTGGCCCCAGAGGGGCCACTCCCAAGGGGCCTGGTACCGCAATGCCAGGGATTGGGGACCCCCAAGCCCCAGGGCTGGACTCACTCTGCCGCAACGCCGCCACCCGGGCCGCTAGGGGCGCCGTCGGTCATTCAGAGCAGGAGAACAGGCAGGGCCCTCCGAGCCCCCGGTGACATTCAAAGGCCCCCCGCGCCAAAACACTTGGGCCCACTCTCCCGCTCGCCAGTGCCCTTATCTCGGCTCGCCTCTCTTCTCGATGCACAGCTGGCGAATCGGGCCTGCCAGGCTCCTGGGGGGTAACCCTAACCCTAGGACGGCCACCGAGAGGCCCCACCCAAGGGGCCTGGCGCTGCAACACTGGGGATTGGGGACCCCCCAGCCCCAGCGCAGGCCTC
>NW_024426396.1:0-1026 GCF_017311325.1 Ursus maritimus | reverse complement strand
TAGTCTGTCCTATGTCCACACCCTTCTTCATAGTTTTAAATATCTGCTTTGCATTTTCTCTCTCATGATGAATAGAAAGCAGTCTATGATTCTAACAAAAAACTATGAGTTCACGGATTTTAAGGAATGGTGAGAAGGTGACTTTTGTATAAATTCCATTTAATCATTTAATTTGTACATAGTGGCCTCTAAATGGAGGGTATACTTTTTCATTCCTTTAGTATGTCAGTGGATATCAAATGATATCTGCTTATATGAGAGCCTAGGAAGCCAGAAAGACAAAGAGCACCAATGATATCACAGAGACACAACCTCAGGTGACAAAATCTTACCACCTAAGTTTCCTTCAAGACTTTGATTGTTTGAGTTATTTTCTGTTTTAGCTCCATAATGTATTTTGAGATAATTTTTGTACAAGATGTGAGATAGGGTCTACCTTCATTCTTTTAGATGTGGATATTAAGCCTTGCTAGCCCCATTTTTGAAAGAACACTGTTTTTAAAAATTAATATTCTTTAATAACTACAAATGCAATTGTATTAAGAGATGTCCTTCTTTGCTCTATATTTCTCCAAACAGTCTTCAGACTAAAAGGCAGGACTCTCCTTTAAAAAGTTGCTACAGGAAACAGAGGCTGTCCAATTTACTGCTTCCCTCATGCATGATGACTTCAGGAAAAGCACTTAAAATATTTAAAATATCTATCTGCTGGCAATTACTCGTGCAGATTAATATGCATTCATATCTCTTGATATCCTATCGATATGGGTCGTGCTATTACTCCTAATAAGATAGTTAAAAATATATTGTTTCAGTCCAAGAATTCTTATACAAAAGAGCTGCAATCCCAAGATTTCATACCAATGTTTAAAGCATACACATTTGAACTAATCTATACATGCCATTGCAGGAAGGCTTTTCTGAGATCTATATTCTGATCCCCTCATATTACTATACACAAATTAAATGATCCCCTCACGTTCATTCTTTAACACCTCGGAGGTGGCAATCTCTACCTTCTTCCTC
>NW_024426395.1:0-1026 GCF_017311325.1 Ursus maritimus | reverse complement strand
CGGGGTGCAGTGGGTGCTGGGAAGCTCCCCCGTGGCAGAGCTCAGCGGGGCTGTGTCCACTCTGACCTCACGAAGTGGAGGAGTTCCCTCTCGGAGGGGCTCCCAGCCACAACCTCCCCACTAAAAGAGGGCCCTGGAGGCGGGTTATCGGGGCCACGCTCCAGCGCCCCTGAGGAGTGGCCAAGCTGGGGCACCTGGGAGCTTCTCTCGGGGAAGGTGATGAGCAGACTCAGGGCTCTGGGAGCCAGGCAGGCTGAGAAGTGGGCCGGGCTAGTGGAGACACACCTGGCCTGGTAACTGGGGAGGGCTTCTTTACAAGGCTTTAGAAATGGAAAACAGGGGGGTAGGGTGGGGGCCCCCTTCCTTGGAAGAGACAGGATTGGCATGGGTGAGGGGGCAAGAGTGGGGGCCACGGACCACCCTGAAGCCGGTCCTTGTGCTGCTTCCCCCGCCTCACCAGACTTATGGCGTCTATGGAGTCCCGCTGAGCGATGGCCCACACGCCCACGGCCAGGATGGTGAAGTTGGCCCAGGGATAGGGGCCCGAGAACGTGATGCAGCCCCTGTGGGAGGAAGCACCCAAGTGATGTCGGGTGACTGCCCCACAGGGCCGCACCCCTTCCCGCAGGCCACCTCCTTCCCGGTCCTGAGTCCCCCGGCCCTCTGTGAAGAGGCCACAGGGCTCTTGCTCTCCTCCTCCTGAGCCGTGCACTGGAAACATCAGCAGAGCCCATGGCCGGACTTCCCAAATGGATCCCGAATCTGGCCATATCCCTTCAGCTCCAAAACGCCATCCTCCCTGGCCAGGATTTATCACCGTGGCCTCTCCCCACGGGTCTCTTTACTTCCACTCCTGCCCGTCCAGGCCCTTCTCTGAACAGCGAGGAGTAGTGTAAATCAGGTGATGTCACGCCTCGGCTAAGAGTCTCCCACAGTTTTCCTTCCCACTTGTAATAAAATACAGACTCTTCCCGTGGCTTGGGGAGCCCTTGGGCCCCGGCCCATGACACAGTCGCCCCCTTGTAC
>NW_024426394.1:0-1026 GCF_017311325.1 Ursus maritimus | reverse complement strand
AAGGGGAGCCCTCTTACACTACTTGTGAGAATTCAAGCTGGAACAGCCACTTTTAAACAATATGGAGGTTCCTCAAGACATTAAACACAGAGCTATCCTATGACCCAACAATTGAACTACTGGGTATTTACCCTATAGACACAGAGTAATGAAAAGAAGGGGCACCTGTATCCCAATGTTCATAGCAACAATGTCCATAATAGCCAAACTGTGGAAGGAGCCAAGATGTCCTTCAGCAGATGAATGGACGAAGAAGATGTGGTTCATCTATACAGTGGAATATTACCAGTCATCAGAAATGATGAATACCCACCATTTTCACCAACGTGGATGGACCAGGAGGGGATTATGCTAAGTGAAATTAAGGCAAGCAGAGAAAGACAATTATCATATGGTTTGACTCCTATGTGGAATGGAAGGAATAGCATGGAGGACATTAGAAGAAGGAAGGGAAAAGTGAAGGCGGGGAATGAGAGGGGGATGAACCATGAGAGACTACTGACACTGGGAAACAAACTGAAGGTTGCAGAAAGGGAGGGGAAGGGGAATGGGTTATCCTGGTGATGGGTATAAAGGAGGGCACGCAATAGGGGTTATATGCAAACAATGAATCATGGAACACTTCATCAAAAACAAATGAAGTACTGTAGGGTGACTAACATCATTTTAAAAAAAGAGAAAGATATGAAATCCATACAGGAAAACTGTCACTATTTGCAAATGACATGAAATCCCGAAAAATTCCACAAAAAAACTGTTAATTTAAACAAATTCAAGAAAGCTGCAGGATATAAAGTCAATATACAGAGACCTGTTGTCTTTATTTTTTTTTCAGATTTTATTTATTTATTTGAGAGGAAGAGAAAAAGCACATGCAAGGGGAGTGTCAGAAAGAGGGAGAAGCAGACCCTCGCTAAGCGGGGAGCCCAACACGGGGCTCAATCCCAGAACTCTGGGATCATGACCTGAGCTGAATGCAGACGCTTCACCTATGGGGCCACCCAGATGACCCAACTTCTTGCATTT
>NW_024426393.1:0-1026 GCF_017311325.1 Ursus maritimus | reverse complement strand
TTTGTCTATTATGGATATTGCTGCTATGAACACTGGGGTGCGTGTGTGCCATCTTCAATACCTCTGTCTCTTTGAGGTAAATACCCAGTAGTGCAATTGCTGGGACATAGGGTAGCTTTATTTATAACTTCTTGAGGAAACTCTGTACCATTTTCAAGAGTGGCTGTACCGGACTGTATTCGTACAGGGGTGTAAGAGAGTTCCCGTTTCTCCACATCCTCTCCAACATGTATAGTTTCATGTCTTCTTATTTTTAGATATTCGGCCTCGTGTGATATGGCATCTATAGGGGTTTAGATTTGCATTTCCCTGAAGCCAAGTGATATGAAGCATTTATGCATGTATCTTTTGGTCACCAGTACGTCGTCATCAGTGAAATGACTTCCCATTTTAATCCATCTCAAGACCTAAAGCTGGGTAAGGCACTGAAGCTGGATGATGCCATCGGTTGGAAGTGTGGAGAATTTCAAAAGGTCTCCATGGAGTATAAGTTTAAAGGTCAGTGTGAAGCTACTAATTGGATCCGGGGAGATCTCTGAAAGTTGGGTTTGCCTGGGATGGTCTGAGGGTGGCCCTCTGATTTTCCTATGAATCCTTGCTGCAGCCCCAAATGACAGTTTCCTGCTGTGGGGCAGGCTGAGTCCTCTAGTCGTGCAGAGGTGAGCCCAATGCCTGGTACCTTGGAGGCAGGCAAACGGGGAGGGACCCTCGGCAGAAGACTCAGGGTTAGGATAGGCTTCAAGAGACAGCAGGTCTGAACTGCCCAGTGCTCAGAGAACTCCCAGGCCGAGTGAGATGAGGGCACAAGGGCGGGTGAGTGTGAGCCTGGGGTTTCATCCGGAAGGGCCCACAAACGTCGGGGTTCACCAGAAGGGGCTCTCAATTCTTTTGCCCTGAATGCTCTGTTGTTCCCCAAAATGGTACAGTTTACTGTGGGCTGCAGGCTGAGTCCTAAGGTGGGGCTTGGGTGTCCCCAATCCCCCGCAGTGGGGTGCCAGGACCCTGGGGAGGGGCCCCTCTGTGGCC
>NW_024426392.1:0-1026 GCF_017311325.1 Ursus maritimus | reverse complement strand
GCCTGAGACACGGAAGACACCTGGATTAATGGAAACATGCAACGTTCCCAAAAGGGAAGGTGAAACCTCACGAAGATTCTGAAGCTCTTCAAAGCAACCAACTTGGAAATGAAAGTTAGTTTTGTAAATGAGATGCAGTTATCAATCTAAACGCATTAAAACTAACAAGATCGATCACGAGACCGTGGATTTAGCACATTAAGGGAGAGTTACCCTCATCTCATAGTAAACTATAAAGCAAAAATAGTTAAAATAGTACGGTACCAGCACAGAGCAACACGCGAGCGTTCATCAGAAAGAGCAGGGCTGACCGACAGGAATGTTCGGATTTGCACCACGTGCTCCACGAGCCATCCTAGTGAGAACCTGTCCGAATCATCAAGCTTCCACAACGTGGCATGCAGGATCCACACGGCTAAAATCCCGAGCTGACCAGCTTTCCCTGACTGTCCTGCTGACGCCACCGAGGATGAGGGGGACAGCCCTGATGCCCACAGGGGGCAATGACAGCCATCTTGATTGACAGCCTGTCATAGGTCACGTCTCACCAGATGCTCAAAAACCAATAATCAAAGGTTTTTGAGGGTTAAACTGAAATGAGTAAATGCAGAGAAGACACACAATGAAATGTAAAAAATGAATGGTTCTTGCTTAAAAACAGGGAAACGCTGTCAATCCTTCAAAGCAGAATCATTACCCCATTTTAGGGATGAAGAAACCAAGGCCGGGATACAGTGAGTACCTCCCAAGGTCCCACAGCTAAGAAATGGAAAAGCCAGGACTGAACCAACAGGTATTTGAATCTGCACCACCTCCTTTAGTATTTCGTGGATGAACAGCATTTGTAAGATAAGAAAAGAGAGAAACATTTTGCACTCCTTGGCCACGTTTCTCTTCATTTTTGTTCTTTTCGATCACATTGTCTGGAGCATATTTTATCGTTTTATTTTAGAGGGAAAAAAAAACAAAAAACAGTCCAAAATAAGAGCCTGAAATTCAAAGCACAGAGGATAAGGGGAGGGGGGG
>NW_024426391.1:0-1026 GCF_017311325.1 Ursus maritimus | reverse complement strand
AGCTTTTAGCATTTCAGCAGCCCACCCACGCTGACCCCTCAGCACACTGGGTGCCGTCACCTTGGGGGCCTGGGGAAAGGAGCTGACCGGATGCCTAAGTAGGGTGGAACACAGCTGTTTCTCACGATGCAAGCTCCAGAACAGGCCATGCGCTGTGGGGAGCCCTTTCTCGGCCAGGTAACGGGAGGGAAGTAGCAGATGGCATCCCTGCTTCTCCATAGAACCCTCCCCCAAATGGAGCCCCACTTAGGCCAGCTTCTTCGCTCCCCTCACTGTTCTGGGGACTCTGTTCATATTAAACAAAGCTTTCTGCCAGCTTTTCCTTCCAAGCAGGAGCGGGAGGGGCTCTCAATTAAGCAACTGCCAGAAAACTGCCATTCTGCTCTGGGACCCAGCAGCCCGCGTGTCTGCCCTGCATCTTTCTCCTTAACTGCTCTCCCAGGCGACATCCATCCCAGACATCGAGGATGCCGACTGTGCAAGCCGCCTGGATGCCAGGAGCAAAGAGCCCACAGGCTAATGAGAACCATTTACTTTTATGGAGTGCCTCTCTTTCAAGGATCTCCAAGTAGCTTTCAGACAATTCAATGTTATTGTAGCAAATGGGGAAATTGAGGACTCAATGAAGTTGAGCCTTTTCCTCCGAGACACGTGGCTGATGGGCGTGGAGAACCCAGCCCACCTGCTCTTTCCATTTGCAAGCCTTCCCAAAGAAGGCAATTTCCAAGCTGAGAAGCGAGGCTGTTGCAAAATCATGGCGCTCGTTTTCTTCTCTTCTCCTTGACGGCCCTGCGTCTCCCACCAGCTCATCCTCCTCTTCCCAAGGGTCTGCGTGGACTCGGCGCCCAAGTGTCCTACTCTCTTGCAATTCCAGTGGAGAGCCGGGCTTCAGGAGAACAGGGGCAGGAAGTCATTGGAATATGTGGAGGCCAGGCTGCCTTCCTCCCCACTATTTGTTCCTACCTTAGCTTAATCCCTTCATCGTGTGTGTGTGTGCGTGTGCGCATGTGTGTGTGTGTGTGTGTG
>NW_024426390.1:0-1026 GCF_017311325.1 Ursus maritimus | reverse complement strand
TTTTCAGCTCTGCAAGGCTGACACTGAGTTTGAATTGTCATACCAGTACAATGGATACCATCTGGTTTCAGCTTAGTTGAACCATCCCTAGGCCAAGGTCAAGCATTATGGGAATATCTGTGACTGGAAGATCTCAATGAGCAATCAGCTTTGCTTCAGATGTCAAAGTGGGGGATAAGGATATGCTAAAGGATAGTTGTCACTTTATTTACTTTCTCATGTATAGTCGAAGGTATCATTGGGATCAAGCTGCCATATCCTTCACACATACCATTTATTTTCTACAAGCAAGATTTACTGGCTTGTAGAATCTTCTGCCCATCCAGGGTGAATCTTAGTATTAGTTGTTACACTAAAGTGGACCAGAGGCTGATCACCTGGTGATCAAAACAACGAAGTTTTCCCTATGCAGAGGAGAGATAGCAACAAATAGGACACGTTTTGAACCTACTCCTTAATACTCAGGAAGCAACCCTTTCCCCTTTCACCCATATTAACAATAGCATGTATGATCATTCATTGCCCAGTGGGCTATACAATTTGGTCAATATGTTCACTACTAATTCACATGGACTTCACTCAAATCCTGTTAATTGGCTGGATTAACATCCTTCTTCTTCCTTCTTCTTACAGAAAGCCTCCATTTAACAGCTAACATGTTAGTCTTCCACGGTTGCATGGATGCTGGTAGACCAAGGATCCCGGGTCATAGACCAGTGGATTTATTACTCACAGCTATAGCAATAGCCAGAATTTCAGCATTTTCTTGTGCTGGTTCTCCAAGTCTCAATCCCCACAAGTTGACATAAAGAGGGCCAGGTAACACTTGCACACACAGTCTTGTGTTTGAAGAGTAAGTCTGAGTTTAAAAAACCTGATACTTTAAAGTGGTAACAAAGCCTTCCTTCCCTTTGTTCCAGAGGAAGACACTAGCTTGGTCTTCCGAAGCTGTTTGCTACACTCAAAAACAAACAGAAAGCATTTCTTTGAAAACAATTTATTCTAGGAAACAGAATAAAATGTAAA
>NW_024426389.1:0-1026 GCF_017311325.1 Ursus maritimus | reverse complement strand
TCCCCCTCTGCCAGAGCTGACCCTCCCCAGTGTTGCCGCATCCAATTTTGCTAACGCACACTCTGGCATTTCCTCAGCAGAGAGGCCACTCTTTTCACTTCTGTGACGTTCAGACGGAACATCTGTCTTGCCCCCTCCCCCACACACCACTGTCATGTTTGGCTCTCTAGGAAAGTTGAAATGAGAAACAGAAAAACGGATGTCTTGAAAGTGATAGAGAAAACCGGTGCAGCCCCTTGGCCTTTCTTTCACTTCCTTTCGTATGATCCTCGCGATGACGTAGAACAGGAGGCAGGCGCAGCAAGTCGGGGTGTGTCCAGTAAAGCACTGTGGACAGATTAAGTCATGCAGATCTTCTCGGTGTGGTTACTGAAATTGAAAATGCAATAGCATGACTAAGGAGAGGCAAGAAGGCTGTTTCTCCCTGACGTCACAGCCTGGGCCTCGGCCCCCGCATTCTGAACACCAGGCAGATGACCACACTGAGATGCCTCACAGAAGGACGCAGACTGAAGGAACTACTCCAAGTCATTGTTTTTTTGTTGGAAGTTTCACCAGAGAGACAGAATCAGCGGGTTCCCCGTGCCCCGCTCAGCAATTACGAGCCTAACGAGTGTTCAGTAGTTTCAGTAAAATTGGAACAATAGGGGCGCCTGGGGGGCTCAGTCCCTTAAGGATCTGATTCTTACTCTCACCTCAGGCCTTGATCTCAGACTGTGAGTTCAAGCCCCACGTTGGGCTCCACCCTGTGTGTGGAGCCTACTAAAAAAAATGAAAAAATGGAAAAGTAAGAGCTGTCGTGAGAAACATATTCCCAAACTCAAGGTGAAACGATTCCAGGTGGGTCTTTCCCCTAAGTGGACAACACAATCGTTCACCCTCAGCATCTGAGGGCTGCTGACACTTTTGATGCCTGGTCAGGAGAGGAGGAGGAGGTCAGCACCGAGAGCTCGCGTCCCCGCACAAACACTCCAGGGGCGAGGGCAAGGATCTAGCGGCAGTAATGGCTTTGCTCACAAGGAAACC
>NW_024426388.1:0-1027 GCF_017311325.1 Ursus maritimus | reverse complement strand
AAACACAATAAAAAGAAGCCGATGGTAAATATGTTTATGATAGTGAGCATTAAATTTACCTGATTCTAACTTTCCTGGAAGACAAAGCATAAAGGAAACCCACCAGATTATATGACTTTCACTGCCTGATATCTATAAGTACTCAAGCTCTTCAAGAGTGATATCTTCCATTAATGCTGTCTCCCATATACTTGGTTTTAAAATTAAAAGGAATTCAAAATTATAAGCAAAATGGGTAACATATGTCTGCTATCATATCTTGAAAAGCCTTAGCAATCTATGTTAGATTGGGGGTCGCAATAAATCACATAAATCTACACGGAATCCAGCATAGAATCGTATTACAGATAATTAGATACCTAACCACACCTTCTGTGAGCTCACATATACACTACTTAGGCTTTAGGCTAATCTGCTATGTCAGAGGCCCCCAAATACAGGGACTTAAAATAGAAATGTGTTTGTCTTTCACATAACAGTCTGACTGTGGGCAGTGGGCCAAGGCTGGCAGGTGTCTCCGCTCAGTGAGGTCATTTAGGGATCCAAGTTTCTTCCGTCCTGTTGCTTTGCCATCCCTGTGCTGTCACTACTGTCCACGTGGTGGACCCTGGCTGCAGAGCCACCTCCACATCCCCACCCGGGAAAGACACAGAATCAGCAGGGCACGCAATTGATGTACTTAGACAAATAATTTGGAAATGGCATACAGCACTTCCTCTGACCCTGTTGGCCAAACTTAATCATATGGGCACAGTTAGCTGGAAGGGAGACCACGAAATGTGGTCTGTGGTAGCTGACTATGTGCCTGGCTAAAATTCAGGCGATCTCATTGCCAAAAGGAAGAGGGGCAGTTAGTAATCTTGCCCTAAACATCTAAGTACAGGTCTTCACAGAGATAAACCAACTGGATGTCAAAAAAAAAAAAAAAGAGAGAGAGAGAGAGAAATAAATAAAAATAAAGAGTTCACCAGTTTCAAGGCTTTATATTTCTTTTTTTTTTTTTAAGATTTTATTTATTTGTTTGACA
>NW_024426387.1:0-1027 GCF_017311325.1 Ursus maritimus | reverse complement strand
GAGGTTCTAGAGGGCTCTCTGCCCCACCTCACGATGTCTGACTCTGAAGTCTGTGTTGTTACCGCCGCCCGCTGCGGCTTCCCTTGCCTTTTTCTTCAGCCGCCCCTCACCCCCCACACTTGCCCCTCCTGCCCCCCAGGACCCGTTTCGATTTCATTTTTCAGCGGGTCTTTCTCAGTGGAGTGAAAATGGCAGTTCTCTGAGAAGGGACGATTTCTTGTGGGTTCTGAGCCTCCAGGTCCACCCAGTCCTGGGTGCCAGGAGGCTCTTCCAGGGAGATGAGGAGGGGAAGGGGGAGCCAAGGGTGCGGCGGTGCTGGGCGTGGGCCCAGGGCAGTGTCCCCAGCCTCAGTGCCCTGGGCGCGGTGTGGCTCCAGCTTTGAGCTAAGGATGCTGCCTCCTGGGTCTGTGCGGACTGGCTCTTGGGACAGCGGTGGCGCGTGAGCCACGGGATGGGGCGTCAGGACCAGGGCGATGACCCCGTCACTCTGGATGGCTTAGGCCGCTCCGGCACGGAATTGCCTCAGCAATGTGGCCCCACTTTCGGCCACCTGAGTGGTGCGGCTTCCCTCCCCTACCGGTAACTCTCGTAGCCGCCGGGTGTGTAAGGAGCCGGCCTTCCTTGCTGGACTCCCGGTTTCGGGGCCTCCGTTTTCTCCATGCCTCGAAACAGGCCTGCCTCTGACGTGGCCCCATCTCCAGGGCTTCAAACATATTTGCAAGATGGCTGGTTTCTAGGGGCCGACCTCCCCCCAGGGATGTCCTTGTGGGCATCAGATGGGCACCCCGAGAACACTCCCTGGAGACACACAGCCCCTCTGGCCTCGGCCCCGAGGCCTCTCCCCGTCCTGCCCCTGCGGAGACAGCCTCCTCTTGCCAGGATGCTCACTGCAGCCTCTGCAAGACTCTGCCTCCAGGCCGGCCCCTCCCAACGCTCTCCCCAGATGGCAGGGTGATGTCTGAGGTGAGGTCCTCAAGCTTGGCACCACACACCCAGGTCTCCCCCCGCCCCCATTCACCTGACCTCC
>NW_024426386.1:9381-12475 GCF_017311325.1 Ursus maritimus | reverse complement strand
GCCTCTCTGGCGCACACCGTGGACTCGTCTGAGGCCCTCTGCTGGGGCCCCCAGAGTCGTTCCTCCTGGGCAGGACTTCAAGTGGCCACTCCACTGTCTTCACCCACGATGCGACAGGAAGCAGTCATGCGCCATTTGTTCTGAAAGACCCTGGAATGCAATGCGATCCCAAAGGAGGGAGCTGGACCCTGCTGCCCTGGGCCGCCTCGGGTGGCTCAGGCAGGACTCGTATTCGTCCCCCGTGTGTCATCCCCGCCCCCACCCCAGACTGCAGGAAGCCCACGGCTTCCTCCCACACTGAAGCTTGAACTCAGAAGGTAAAGAGGATTCACAGCATAGTCACACTCCTGTCCCCACAGGAAAGAAAGGTGTTCCCCCAAACCCCTTCTGCTACCTTTGCACATTCTTGATGTGGCCGAATCACGGAGTCATTTTCCTACACGCTCCTTGACTCTGCCTAGCATGTGGGGCTGTGGGCATTGATGTGGGAAATGAAGGCAGAAGAAAAATCGTTAAATTTCCTCCTACCTACAGCCCACGGACAAGTCCCTGAAACAGGCACAGTGACCTTCCTCTGGGGACTCAACCGCCTCCATGTGAATACTTTGCTGAGGGCCAAAGGCAATCTTGGCCCGACCCCCAGGATGCTGTAAGTCTACTTTAACATATAAAAATTCCTTTAGAAATGTCCTTTATCTCTAAACCCCCCAAGATACGCGCTGGCAGTCATCCCCCAAGCATAGAACCCACCGATATACATCTGAAGGGTCTCATGACTAAGGTTTTATTAGACGGTAGTAAATCACCTTTTCCTAACAATAGTTACCCCATCAGGGTCCTGGAAACATTGCTTCCAAAATTCCCTTAGAGACTTACGCTATCCCTACCGCCTCCCAACTTGAAAGTATATAATGGGCCACTCCTCATGACCCCAGTGCGGCTCTTTCTGCCCACAGGTCCTGTCCCCGTGCTTTCATAAAATCACCTTTTTGCACCAAAGACATTTTAAGAATTCCTTCTTGGCCATCGGCTTTGAAGCCTAACAATCTTTCCAACATCAGGCATGTGTCTCACATTCACTTTGGTGGGGCCAGTGAGTCACGTCAGCTAATAACGAGAGGGGAGAAACCCATCTCACACACTTACAAGGCTGGGAAGAAATATAAAGGAGGGTGAATGGAGAGTGGGGGGGGGATGCTGTTTTATATGGGGTGGTCAGAGCAGTCCTCCCCGAGAAGAGGAGAATCCAACTGAGTGGACTCTAACAGAAGTGAGCCCTGTGGGTATGCCTGGGGAGAACATGGTCGACACCGGGAACTATACGTGCAAAGGCCCTGAGGCAAGAGTGGTCAGAAAGACACCAAGAGAAGAGTCAGCAGGTCGGCAGGCTGGCGCGGAGTGAGAAGGGGATGCGAGGTAGCGGAGGAATCACAGGAACGGAACGGCGGCAGACAGCTAGCTCACAGATGGCTTCATCCTCCTTAGACTGTGTTTGAGTGACAAGAGTCCTTTATTCTTTACTTCAAATGGCAGGAAAACACAAGAGAGGAACTCTACCACTGGAACTGAGTCTAAAGCTTAGTCAAACGTGCTATGAGCTGGGGCTAGGAATTTGTTCCCACGATCTTATTAGCACATAAAAGAAACTCCTGACACAGGAACCGAGTAAACAGGTGCTGTCAGGCCCAGGCGATGTGCTCGGCGGGTCTGCTTTTATTACAAGAGGATCTCGTAGGGAGACTCCTCATTCTGACTTCATATGTTGTCGTCCCTAGATACAGGCTACTGTGTTTTCACGCCGGGGCCGTCCCCTCTCCTGAGCATCTGAGTCCGGGAGAAACGAGAAGTAAGTGACCAAAGCAGTGCTGAAGTGAATGGGGATGTGACAGAGGGGACACAGCGGCGGGCTGGGGTGGCCAGCATGCATCCTCTGCAGAGCATGTGTCGGGGTGTGCGGTGTGGGCAGGAGCCCTGCCGGGGGGCCAGCCCCGGCTGGCCATCGAGCCACCACCCAGCCACCCGCAGAGCCCATGGCCGCTCCGCCGGCCGGCCTCCTCCCCCGAGCAGGCTCCGAGGACGGACAGCCGCATGCAGGTTCAAGGGCGTCCCTCAGCTGGTCCAGCCGTGGAGAACCGCCACGCCGTAAGGCTGGAAGAAGAGAACGCCAGCACGGGAAATTGCCTGCAGGACTGGGAGGAACCCATTTCAGCTGTAGCGAGGGGCCAAGAGGGAGGACACAGCTGGCAGGAGGAGCTGGGGCCGATGATGGGAGTCTCTGGATTCATCTGAACATGCATCCTTACCCTGGACACAGGAGGTGGGGGGGACAGGAGCCAGGTCTGCTGTATTCCCCTGGGGAGGCAGCGTGCAGAAGAGGAGAGACCCGGGACTTCCACACGTGGTTCTCGACTGTGTCCACACCCTGGGATCACCTGCTAGCTGGGACCTGCCGGTGCGCGGTCTCCAGCCCCAGAAATTCAAGCTTCACCGGTCTGGGGCCCAAGCCGACGTCGGGGACTTTTGGAAGCCCCCGGCTCATCCTCAGACACAGTCAAGTTTGGGACCCACAGCTCCAGAGCCTGCCGGCTGATTCGAGTTTTGCTTACCAGCTGTGAGCTTGAAGGCGCACGGCTCAATGCTCAGGGCTGACTTCTCCTTTCGGCACAGTGGGCGCAGTGCTGATGGCCTACGATCATTTTAGGGACCCACAAAATGTTATATGTATTTTTTAAATCTGAAGAAGGAAAAGGGAATAGGGTTATATCCACTTCTATACCCAAGTAGTTGCAAAATATAATTTTTAGTATTTTTTAGTGTATTAAGGGGCCCATGCAGGTGGACTTCCCTAGAGCTCTCTGAAGCCGCGATGCAGCCCGTGTTGTACCTCACCTGGCTGGCCTGTGAAATGGGTTAGCACGGAACCACCGACCCCACCGGCAGCTGCGAGAATACACAGCAAGGCTTCTTCCCTCTTTCCTTCCCCGGCACAGGAATCTGTCTAAAACTGACCTGCTGCTCTCTTCCACTATTTCCCCCAAGATTGCCTTGAAGTTATATGAAAATATTTTATTCTTACAGAACCTTTTATCTTATG
>NW_024426386.1:6657-9371 GCF_017311325.1 Ursus maritimus | reverse complement strand
TAAATCACCTTTTCCTAACAATAGTTACCCCATCAGGGTCCTGGAAACATTGCTTCCAAAATTCCCTTAGAGACTTACGCTATCCCTACCGCCTCCCAACTTGAAAGTATATAATGGGCCACTCCTCATGACCCCAGTGCGGCTCTTTCTGCCCACAGGTCCTGTCCCCGTGCTTTCATAAAATCACCTTTTTGCACCAAAGACATTTTAAGAATTCCTTCTTGGCCATCGGCTTTGAAGCCTAACAATCTTTCCAACATCAGGCATGTGTCTCACATTCACTTTGGTGGGGCCAGTGAGTCACGTCAGCTAATAACGAGAGGGGAGAAACCCATCTCACACACTTACAAGGCTGGGAAGAAATATAAAGGAGGGTGAATGGAGAGTGGGGGGGGGATGCTGTTTTATATGGGGTGGTCAGAGCAGTCCTCCCCGAGAAGAGGAGAATCCAACTGAGTGGACTCTAACAGAAGTGAGCCCTGTGGGTATGCCTGGGGAGAACATGGTCGACACCGGGAACTATACGTGCAAAGGCCCTGAGGCAAGAGTGGTCAGAAAGACACCAAGAGAAGAGTCAGCAGGTCGGCAGGCTGGCGCGGAGTGAGAAGGGGATGCGAGGTAGCGGAGGAATCACAGGAACGGAACGGCGGCAGACAGCTAGCTCACAGATGGCTTCATCCTCCTTAGACTGTGTTTGAGTGACAAGAGTCCTTTATTCTTTACTTCAAATGGCAGGAAAACACAAGAGAGGAACTCTACCACTGGAACTGAGTCTAAAGCTTAGTCAAACGTGCTATGAGCTGGGGCTAGGAATTTGTTCCCACGATCTTATTAGCACATAAAAGAAACTCCTGACACAGGAACCGAGTAAACAGGTGCTGTCAGGCCCAGGCGATGTGCTCGGCGGGTCTGCTTTTATTACAAGAGGATCTCGTAGGGAGACTCCTCATTCTGACTTCATATGTTGTCGTCCCTAGATACAGGCTACTGTGTTTTCACGCCGGGGCCGTCCCCTCTCCTGAGCATCTGAGTCCGGGAGAAACGAGAAGTAAGTGACCAAAGCAGTGCTGAAGTGAATGGGGATGTGACAGAGGGGACACAGCGGCGGGCTGGGGTGGCCAGCATGCATCCTCTGCAGAGCATGTGTCGGGGTGTGCGGTGTGGGCAGGAGCCCTGCCGGGGGGCCAGCCCCGGCTGGCCATCGAGCCACCACCCAGCCACCCGCAGAGCCCATGGCCGCTCCGCCGGCCGGCCTCCTCCCCCGAGCAGGCTCCGAGGACGGACAGCCGCATGCAGGTTCAAGGGCGTCCCTCAGCTGGTCCAGCCGTGGAGAACCGCCACGCCGTAAGGCTGGAAGAAGAGAACGCCAGCACGGGAAATTGCCTGCAGGACTGGGAGGAACCCATTTCAGCTGTAGCGAGGGGCCAAGAGGGAGGACACAGCTGGCAGGAGGAGCTGGGGCCGATGATGGGAGTCTCTGGATTCATCTGAACATGCATCCTTACCCTGGACACAGGAGGTGGGGGGGACAGGAGCCAGGTCTGCTGTATTCCCCTGGGGAGGCAGCGTGCAGAAGAGGAGAGACCCGGGACTTCCACACGTGGTTCTCGACTGTGTCCACACCCTGGGATCACCTGCTAGCTGGGACCTGCCGGTGCGCGGTCTCCAGCCCCAGAAATTCAAGCTTCACCGGTCTGGGGCCCAAGCCGACGTCGGGGACTTTTGGAAGCCCCCGGCTCATCCTCAGACACAGTCAAGTTTGGGACCCACAGCTCCAGAGCCTGCCGGCTGATTCGAGTTTTGCTTACCAGCTGTGAGCTTGAAGGCGCACGGCTCAATGCTCAGGGCTGACTTCTCCTTTCGGCACAGTGGGCGCAGTGCTGATGGCCTACGATCATTTTAGGGACCCACAAAATGTTATATGTATTTTTTAAATCTGAAGAAGGAAAAGGGAATAGGGTTATATCCACTTCTATACCCAAGTAGTTGCAAAATATAATTTTTAGTATTTTTTAGTGTATTAAGGGGCCCATGCAGGTGGACTTCCCTAGAGCTCTCTGAAGCCGCGATGCAGCCCGTGTTGTACCTCACCTGGCTGGCCTGTGAAATGGGTTAGCACGGAACCACCGACCCCACCGGCAGCTGCGAGAATACACAGCAAGGCTTCTTCCCTCTTTCCTTCCCCGGCACAGGAATCTGTCTAAAACTGACCTGCTGCTCTCTTCCACTATTTCCCCCAAGATTGCCTTGAAGTTATATGAAAATATTTTATTCTTACAGAACCTTTTATCTTATGTGAATTTGCGGGAGACAGAAAACAAATTCCATGCACAAAAGCCAACCACAGTGCTCTGCGCCCCGCAGCTGTTCAAGCAACATTGGTTCTTCTGAACTAAGTGGGGGGCAGTTGGGCAAACACTGGAGATCAGATCTTAGTGGCCCACGTGTTGTGGCAGATGCATGGCAGGCCGGGGATGGCAGTGCTTGCAAAGAACATCTTTCTGTGGTCCCCAAATCTGTATGACTGTAAGGTGCACCTGGGGAAGCTCATCCTAGAGCCAGAGCTCCTAAATTAGCAAACTTAAGAGCTGCTGGACATACGCGCAGCCCCAGATGCATGCAGGAAGCAGCCACACTTGGGAACCACTGCTTTTTAGTGTCCCTCCAGCCAATATTCTCCACTGGCACCTGCAGACCCCCGCCCGCCCCCCTTC
>NW_024426386.1:2040-6647 GCF_017311325.1 Ursus maritimus | reverse complement strand
AAGAGTGGTCAGAAAGACACCAAGAGAAGAGTCAGCAGGTCGGCAGGCTGGCGCGGAGTGAGAAGGGGATGCGAGGTAGCGGAGGAATCACAGGAACGGAACGGCGGCAGACAGCTAGCTCACAGATGGCTTCATCCTCCTTAGACTGTGTTTGAGTGACAAGAGTCCTTTATTCTTTACTTCAAATGGCAGGAAAACACAAGAGAGGAACTCTACCACTGGAACTGAGTCTAAAGCTTAGTCAAACGTGCTATGAGCTGGGGCTAGGAATTTGTTCCCACGATCTTATTAGCACATAAAAGAAACTCCTGACACAGGAACCGAGTAAACAGGTGCTGTCAGGCCCAGGCGATGTGCTCGGCGGGTCTGCTTTTATTACAAGAGGATCTCGTAGGGAGACTCCTCATTCTGACTTCATATGTTGTCGTCCCTAGATACAGGCTACTGTGTTTTCACGCCGGGGCCGTCCCCTCTCCTGAGCATCTGAGTCCGGGAGAAACGAGAAGTAAGTGACCAAAGCAGTGCTGAAGTGAATGGGGATGTGACAGAGGGGACACAGCGGCGGGCTGGGGTGGCCAGCATGCATCCTCTGCAGAGCATGTGTCGGGGTGTGCGGTGTGGGCAGGAGCCCTGCCGGGGGGCCAGCCCCGGCTGGCCATCGAGCCACCACCCAGCCACCCGCAGAGCCCATGGCCGCTCCGCCGGCCGGCCTCCTCCCCCGAGCAGGCTCCGAGGACGGACAGCCGCATGCAGGTTCAAGGGCGTCCCTCAGCTGGTCCAGCCGTGGAGAACCGCCACGCCGTAAGGCTGGAAGAAGAGAACGCCAGCACGGGAAATTGCCTGCAGGACTGGGAGGAACCCATTTCAGCTGTAGCGAGGGGCCAAGAGGGAGGACACAGCTGGCAGGAGGAGCTGGGGCCGATGATGGGAGTCTCTGGATTCATCTGAACATGCATCCTTACCCTGGACACAGGAGGTGGGGGGGACAGGAGCCAGGTCTGCTGTATTCCCCTGGGGAGGCAGCGTGCAGAAGAGGAGAGACCCGGGACTTCCACACGTGGTTCTCGACTGTGTCCACACCCTGGGATCACCTGCTAGCTGGGACCTGCCGGTGCGCGGTCTCCAGCCCCAGAAATTCAAGCTTCACCGGTCTGGGGCCCAAGCCGACGTCGGGGACTTTTGGAAGCCCCCGGCTCATCCTCAGACACAGTCAAGTTTGGGACCCACAGCTCCAGAGCCTGCCGGCTGATTCGAGTTTTGCTTACCAGCTGTGAGCTTGAAGGCGCACGGCTCAATGCTCAGGGCTGACTTCTCCTTTCGGCACAGTGGGCGCAGTGCTGATGGCCTACGATCATTTTAGGGACCCACAAAATGTTATATGTATTTTTTAAATCTGAAGAAGGAAAAGGGAATAGGGTTATATCCACTTCTATACCCAAGTAGTTGCAAAATATAATTTTTAGTATTTTTTAGTGTATTAAGGGGCCCATGCAGGTGGACTTCCCTAGAGCTCTCTGAAGCCGCGATGCAGCCCGTGTTGTACCTCACCTGGCTGGCCTGTGAAATGGGTTAGCACGGAACCACCGACCCCACCGGCAGCTGCGAGAATACACAGCAAGGCTTCTTCCCTCTTTCCTTCCCCGGCACAGGAATCTGTCTAAAACTGACCTGCTGCTCTCTTCCACTATTTCCCCCAAGATTGCCTTGAAGTTATATGAAAATATTTTATTCTTACAGAACCTTTTATCTTATGTGAATTTGCGGGAGACAGAAAACAAATTCCATGCACAAAAGCCAACCACAGTGCTCTGCGCCCCGCAGCTGTTCAAGCAACATTGGTTCTTCTGAACTAAGTGGGGGGCAGTTGGGCAAACACTGGAGATCAGATCTTAGTGGCCCACGTGTTGTGGCAGATGCATGGCAGGCCGGGGATGGCAGTGCTTGCAAAGAACATCTTTCTGTGGTCCCCAAATCTGTATGACTGTAAGGTGCACCTGGGGAAGCTCATCCTAGAGCCAGAGCTCCTAAATTAGCAAACTTAAGAGCTGCTGGACATACGCGCAGCCCCAGATGCATGCAGGAAGCAGCCACACTTGGGAACCACTGCTTTTTAGTGTCCCTCCAGCCAATATTCTCCACTGGCACCTGCAGACCCCCGCCCGCCCCCCTTCTCCACCCTCCTTCGCATTCAGAGGCAGACTCCTAGCAACTGCATGAGTGGGCTCTCTTGCCCTCTGAGGTCTGGTTGGGTCTGACCCACGCAGGCACCGGCAGGCAGTGGACAGTGTGTGTGTCTGAGACGAGCCCTTACCTCCCTGCCCTGCCCCACCTGGTCCCACTTGTGCCTGCAATTCAGGCCTCCTCCTCCTGCTAGAGCTCTCTGCACATTCTGGAAAGCACACCTTTCCTCGCCCCTGCCGGTAGACAAACACCCCAGGGAGCCTCACCACCCCTCCATTGGTCTCCATGACATACGGGCACCTTTGTCAACAGGCCCTTCACTGATCTCCGTGCACCTGCCTCTTTCGGACAGTGCCACCGTTCCTGCTGGGACTCTGAGTACCTTCCTCCTGTAGAATAACCTCCTTGCAGACAATCCCACAGTCCTAACGGGATCACCCTCCGGGGCTGGAAATGCACACGAATCACCAGCAGTTAGGTTTTGTTATTACATTGTACTCTCGGTGGGGTATTTTTAAAAAAACCTCACATGTCTGCTTTGCTTTCTCATATTGCTACTGTGGGCCCTACCCCGACAGCGACTGTTGAGATCCTTAGTGGCAGCACAAAGACGCTGAAATGCCACCAAAGGAAGGTGGCTTGCTGCACTTCGCGGGGGAGTCCTTGGTGGAGCCAGCTGCCCCCACGATTGCCCGCTGCTCCTCCAGGCCCTCCAGGCTCAGCATGGCCTGTGCTTTTGATTCCCAGTGCTGGGAGGCGGGAGGAGGCTGCACAGCGTCATACCTGGCACCTGGAATGTACTTTTCACCAGGTGGCTCATGTGAAGCCCCGGACCCAGAGCTGTCCTAAGGCACCTCGCCTTGCTTCAAATTCTGGAAAGGGCTTCATTGAAATAATGTTTTCCCTGTGATTGATGGGCCTGAAATCCATGCCATGAATCTGGGGGCAGCCAGCTCCTCTTGCTGCTGAGACGGCATTGTGAAACGCCGTGTACGGCCACATCAGAGTGGGTATTTTCCAGGAAAAATGCTGGCTTCTACTGAAGTTTTATGGGGGTCTCCTTTGGAGAGCACACAAAGCTTTTCTGGTTGACTCTTTCCCAGTGAAACCCAGTGGACCAAAAGCCGCATCATCTACTCCAACAGAGTTAGGGGAGGAGGGGCTCTTTTGGAGGAAATGGCACGCTTTTTTCTTCTCTTAACTGTTTCTTCTCTTAACTTTCTTCTCTTAACTGTCCACCCACAGAAAGGGGTGGACAGGAGGGTGAGCAAGAAATTACATTCCTTTCCAGGAACCAGCGTAAACCAGATGCTAACATGAGACCTGCAACCCGGTCCTTTCCATTTTGCACAAGAAACACTGTGCTTGATCTCCAGTCGGCCTTGCTGCCTTCCTTCGCTGTTCTCGGTCCCCTGCTGCAAAGCTTGAGCTAACAATGTCCACTTCCAGGGAAGCTAGAAGGATTACGAAAGGTAATCAGAGCCCACACGTACACAGTGAGAACCGGCTTCCGCATGTGTGGTCTCTTGGACCACATGATTTAAGAAATATTTTTGTGTTGAGTTTTGCATCTTTGATTCAGGTCGCGTGGATTCGATCCCTTGAGCACGTTTCTGTCTTTCCCCAGCAAATACATTATCCCAGGGAAGTTGAGCCCACATCTTCATCCAGTCCAATTACTTGGGGGCTGATGTCAGCACTGTGTACGGATTTGTGAAAGGCCCTGGGGCCAGATGGAGTTGTGTTTGAGTCCCAGCTCCCCTCTTATGGCTGTGTGACCAGGACCAGCCCTTTGTTCAAAATTTGGTAAGCGCTTCAAAATGATGACAGCAGAGCAGGAGACCAGGCATAAACGGGGTGCTTCTGAGTGTGGGGCCCCGCGTGCCTACACGTGACCTTGTGCATGACTTTGAGGGGTTCAGTGAGGTGCTCTGGACCCAGGGCCAGTGGGCGTTGCACAGGCCTTTGCACAAACAGGCTCCGGAAACAGAGCTACTCTTCCATCATCGCCGTCCTTAATGGCATCATTTGGCTCCGGGCTACGAGCAATGCTGAACCCCGTCCCCCCGTAGTTTATTGCTTGCATGAATCACTCATCCAAGCACTATGGGCAGTGGCTTTAGTAGGATACTGGAGCGCCAGCTCCAGCTGGGGTGGGCTCGGGGGTAACTGTCATTACCAAATGTTGATTATTATGAACACTTACAGCTAAGTCCATGAGCATTAGCATCAGAAATTAGCATAGGGGCGCCTGGGTAGCGCAGTCGTTAAAGCGTCTGCCTTCAGCTCAGGGCGTGATCCTGGCGTTCCGGGATTGAGTCCCACATCAGGCTCCTCCGCTGGGAGCCTGCTTCTTCCTCTCCCACTCCCCCTGCTGTGTTCCCTCTCTCGCTGGCTGTCTGTCACGTAAATAAATAAAATCTTAA
>NW_024426386.1:0-2030 GCF_017311325.1 Ursus maritimus | reverse complement strand
CTGCATGAGTGGGCTCTCTTGCCCTCTGAGGTCTGGTTGGGTCTGACCCACGCAGGCACCGGCAGGCAGTGGACAGTGTGTGTGTCTGAGACGAGCCCTTACCTCCCTGCCCTGCCCCACCTGGTCCCACTTGTGCCTGCAATTCAGGCCTCCTCCTCCTGCTAGAGCTCTCTGCACATTCTGGAAAGCACACCTTTCCTCGCCCCTGCCGGTAGACAAACACCCCAGGGAGCCTCACCACCCCTCCATTGGTCTCCATGACATACGGGCACCTTTGTCAACAGGCCCTTCACTGATCTCCGTGCACCTGCCTCTTTCGGACAGTGCCACCGTTCCTGCTGGGACTCTGAGTACCTTCCTCCTGTAGAATAACCTCCTTGCAGACAATCCCACAGTCCTAACGGGATCACCCTCCGGGGCTGGAAATGCACACGAATCACCAGCAGTTAGGTTTTGTTATTACATTGTACTCTCGGTGGGGTATTTTTAAAAAAACCTCACATGTCTGCTTTGCTTTCTCATATTGCTACTGTGGGCCCTACCCCGACAGCGACTGTTGAGATCCTTAG
This sequence comes from Ursus maritimus, assembly GCF_017311325.1. NCBI lineage: Eukaryota > Metazoa > Chordata > Mammalia > Carnivora > Ursidae > Ursus > Ursus maritimus. Next base: position 1,461 of record NW_024426386.1, on the reverse strand, counting down.
TGGCAGCACAAAGACGCTGAAATGCCACCAAAGGAAGGTGGCTTGCTGCACTTCGCGCGGGGAGTCCTTGGTGGAGCCAGCTGCCCCCACGGTGCCCGCTGCTCCTCCAGGCCCTCCAGGCTCAGCATGGCCCTGTGCTGGATTCCCAGTGCCCCGGGCGGAGGGGGGGGGGGTGCACAGCGTCATACCTGGCACCTGGAATGTACTTTTCACCAGGTGGCTCACTATGGCTTCCGGACCAGAGCCTGTCTCAAGGGCACCCTCGCCTTGCTTCAAATTCTGGAAAGGGCTTCATTGAAATAATGTTTTCCCTGTGATTGATGGGCCTGAAATCCATGCCATGAATCTGGGGGCAGCCAGCTCCTCTTGCTGCTGAGACGGCATTGTGAAACGCCGTGTACGGCCACATCAGAGTGGGTATTTTCCAGGAAAAATGCTGGCTTCTACTGAAGTTTTATGGGGGTCTCCTTTGGAGAGCACACAAAGCTTTTCTGGTTGACTCTTTCCCAGTGAAACCCAGTGGACCAAAAGCCGCATCATCTACTCCAACAGAGTTAGGGGAGGAGGGGCTCTTTTGGAGGAAATGGCACGCTTTTTTCTTCTCTTAACTGTTTCTTCTCTTAACTTTCTTCTCTTAACTGTCCACCCACAGAAAGGGGTGGACAGGAGGGTGAGCAAGAAATTACATTCCTTTCCAGGAACCAGCGTAAACCAGATGCTAACATGAGACCTGCAACCCGGTCCTTTCCATTTTGCACAAGAAACACTGTGCTTGATCTCCAGTCGGCCTTGCTGCCTTCCTTCGCTGTTCTCGGTCCCCTGCTGCAAAGCTTGAGCTAACAATGTCCACTTCCAGGGAAGCTAGAAGGATTACGAAAGGTAATCAGAGCCCACACGTACACAGTGAGAACCGGCTTCCGCATGTGTGGTCTCTTGGACCACATGATTTAAGAAATATTTTTGTGTTGAGTTTTGCATCTTTGATTCAGGTCGCGTGGATTCGATCCCTTGAGCACGTTTCTGTCTTTCCCCAGCAAATACATTATCCCAGGGAAGTTGAGCCCACATCTTCATCCAGTCCAATTACTTGGGGGCTGATGTCAGCACTGTGTACGGATTTGTGAAAGGCCCTGGGGCCAGATGGAGTTGTGTTTGAGTCCCAGCTCCCCTCTTATGGCTGTGTGACCAGGACCAGCCCTTTGTTCAAAATTTGGTAAGCGCTTCAAAATGATGACAGCAGAGCAGGAGACCAGGCATAAACGGGGTGCTTCTGAGTGTGGGGCCCCGCGTGCCTACACGTGACCTTGTGCATGACTTTGAGGGGTTCAGTGAGGTGCTCTGGACCCAGGGCCAGTGGGCGTTGCACAGGCCTTTGCACAAACAGGCTCCGGAAACAGAGCTACTCTTCCATCATCGCCGTCCTTAATGGCATCATTTGGCTCCGGGCTACGAGCAATGCTG
>NW_024426385.1:0-1027 GCF_017311325.1 Ursus maritimus | reverse complement strand
CCCCCCCCCACCAAGTGGTCACTCAGCTCTGTTTTCTGGACACTGCCTAGTTTTTCTAACATTTAAAAAAGAAATTTCACAGGAAAATATTCCTGTGCCTGAACCCTTTCAGAGCTGAGCTGCTTGGTAGGTGGCAGGTGAAATGAGGTGATCCAAACCATAGGTCAATTATCATGTCCCTGGCTTTAAATCCAGGTCCCTTCTAGTGGCTGGAGAAAAGCCTGAGTGCTAGCTGAAGATATGCAGAAATCTTTTTCTAATGCCTGTAAATAACCTCTTCTTTCTCTTCCTGCTTTGCTGAGGTCCTTCATCTGCCCTACCTTTCCTTTGGGCACCTTTTGTTGGGGTGGAAAGCAGAAAACCTTGCATCTCAAATCCCACTATGCCTTGGGTCCACAATTTATGGCCTCCAAACTGCCAAGGTGATTCCACACATATCTGCACTGGTACCTTACTCAGGGCTCTGTGCATCCTCTCTGGGTTTGATATGGGAGGAGAAAGTGGGTATCTAGCCTATGAACATTTTCATTTTGCAAAGGGAGTTGAACAAAGCCCACAGCAGCATTGCAGACAGCTCCAGTCCCCCCTAACCCAAACAGAGCCAGGAGTTTTGTGTTCTGCATTGCTCTAGAGCATGTTACATGGGGAAAGAGATAGGAGCTAAGGGTCAGCTATACATTTTTATTAGAGTTGTGAATCGAGGAGCAAAGCCTATCTCCCAGCCTATGTCAGGAAGGGAGTAGGATCTGGGGTGCAGAAAAAAATTGTGCCCCACCAAGATATTGAAGGCCCTGGATTTCTCTCCATCCTACTGAGCTTAAGGCCTCACCACCCTAAATTTCCAGTTCCACTTTTGAGATATGTGAAGTCTCTTGCCATTTACTCTTCCTGGATGCTGAATGGGGAAGTTTGGCCCTATTATGCCTGTACCCTCATTGATTATATCTTGTGGCAAGATGAAAAGGGAATGGGAAGTGGACCAGGTCATGACACTTTTCCTTTTCTTTTCTTTTCTTTTCTTTTCTTT
>NW_024426384.1:0-1027 GCF_017311325.1 Ursus maritimus | reverse complement strand
AATAGCTGCTCTATCAAATTCTATCAAAATATCAAAATCCAAGCTGTAATTGTGGGTAATTATAAATGACCATACTAGGGCCAAAGCAGCCATGATCAAAATGTAGTTTCCAGACCCCTCGATTTCCCAAGGGCATCAGAAGGGGTTCAAAACAGGAGATCACAACAATTTTCGGGACATCATCGTGTTTCGTGCATTTTTCTCAATGTTGATATTTGTACTTAAGGTGCAAAACATAGGAAGTACAATGACTGCTGACTTAAAACCAGTCAAAGCAATGGCATCATGTCTACCGTTAGTCACTGTGTTATTCAATACCTTCTAACCTCAGAGACAATGGGGGGAAAAAGACAGCTTCATGGAAGAGTGACCTTTATGAAACAATAAAACTATTGATTTTATTAAATTTCAACCCTTCCACCGGTCTGTTAGTCACCTGCATGGTGAAATGAGGTGCATGCGAAGGTCTTCTGCATACTGAAATATGATTGCTGTCTTGAAGGGAAGCACATGTGCAGTTGCTTGAGTTGCATACTGAGGTAGCAGTTGTTCGTGAAAGAAGAAATGAAAATAATGTCGGATGCACCCACCTTGGTAATTTGAAAATGAACAGAGTGAGCCTTTAGCTTCAAAGAAAAATCTAATTTTTATCTGCTACTGAGAGCTTCCTATACCTCCCATCTTTTCAGATTGGATTGATATTAGCAAACCATGGTTTTGACAATTATGAATAAATCCGTCGTCAGCACTGATGTGGACATGTTTTCAATGTCTTTGGATGAATACCAAGGAGCAGGATTACTGGATTGCATGGTAAGAGGATGCTTCATTTTGTAAGAAACTAACCAACTGTCTTCCAATGTGGCCCTATCATTTTAGGTTCTCACCAGCAATGTATGAGAATCTCTTTTCTCCACATCCTTGCCAGCATTCGAGTTGGATTTGGGCCATTCCGATGGGTGTGTACTGGCCATACAGTTTTCAGAGTCTCCAACTTGTATCTTGTCCAGGGAGAGTCAGCATACAA
>NW_024426383.1:0-1027 GCF_017311325.1 Ursus maritimus | reverse complement strand
AAAAAAATAAATATATCTACAAACTCCCTTTGCCATGTAGGGTAATACATTCACAGGTAATATGCATTAGAGCCTGGATGTCTTTGGGGCTGTTATTTTGCCTACCACATGCATCATAATTAAACTTCTGAAAAACAAAAGCAAAGAAAAAAATATTGAAACCAAAGATAAATGAAGCACTTCCTATAGAGGAGGACCAATTAAAATGACAGTGGGTCTCATCTGCCACCATGGAGACCAGAAGAAAGTGGCACATATTTTTCAAGTGATGAAAGAACATAGAAGTCAACTGCAAGTTCAATATCACCAGTGAGATATTCCTGAAGAATAAAGGGGAAATAAAGACCACAGACGAAGGACAACTAAAGGAATTTGTCACTAGCAGATCTACTATCCAAGAACAGAAAATGGCAGAACATATGAAAAAAAAGATTAACTATATGCTGTTTAAAAGAAATTCACTTCAAATTCAATGACATTAGGCAGGTTGACAGTAAAAGGATATAAAAATATATCCCATGGAAACATCAATTTAAAAATAAAAAATGTAAGAATTAAGATTATTAAAAAACATATAGTGATATCTCCTATTTCATTCTTGGTATTAAATTAAAATGATTAAAATTTTCTTATTTTAATTTAGAATTTTAATTTTTTAGACAGTGGATTTTACTAATATGTGATAAAGTAGACTTGGAGCAAAGAAATTTCCTAGATACAAAGAGAGGCATTGCATAATGATAAAAGAATCAATTCACTGAAAGACGTAATTATCCTAAGTATGTATCAACCGAAACACAGAGCCTTAGAAGAAATGAGACAAAAACTTATTGAGCTGGAAAAAAAAAAAAAAAAAACTGAAAAATACACAGAGTTGGGAAGCTCAACATCCTCTTTCAGCAACTGATAGAACTACCAGACTAAAAATTAGCAGGGATATAGAAAATCCGAACAACACAATCAACCAATGAATCTAACTGATATATATAGATATATATATATATTTTGCATACTCTACCCAATAACA
>NW_024426382.1:0-1028 GCF_017311325.1 Ursus maritimus | reverse complement strand
TTGCCCCAGGGGGTCTCCGGGCTGGGTTCCTTCGGGTTGAATGCCTGCTGGCAAAACCGCCGGGATGAGGGATGGGCTCAGAGGGTGCCTGGGCCGTGTGATCTCTTACAGGTCAGTGTATGGCAATTCCTTCACCTTGCCACAGGCATTTGGGAGCATGTCTGCACGTGAAGAAGACTTTTTGGTGGGAAGCCGGTTTTTGTCAAACGGGTCCCAGTGCTAGGCTCCTCTCTTTTCCCTCCTGCTGTCAGAAGACCAGTGACAATGGGAAGGCTTAGCACATTGCTGGGCACTGTGGTTTCTTCCAGAGAAGTGGATGGCATTTGCTTTACCTTGCCAAAACCACTTGTGATAGGGTCCACACCTCAGGAAAACTATTTCCGATGGAAGCCGGCTTTTTGCCAAACGGGTCTCAGGGCCGTGGGCCTCGGGTGTCCCTCAGGCTCCCAAAAGCACAGGGACGAGGTGGGGGCTTAGACCATGCCTGGGCAATGTTGTCTCTTACACCTGGGTGTGTGGCATTTTGTTTACCTGGCTACCCCCACTTGGGATAGGTTTTCCACAGCAAGAGCATATTGCTCCTCGGAAGCCGTTTTTGCCCCAGGGTGTCCCTGGGCTGGGTCCGTTCGGGTTGAACTCCTGGTAGCAAAACCGCTGGGTGAGGGAAGGGCTCAGACGGTGCTTGGGCTCTGTGGTCTCTTACTGGTCAGTGTACGGCATTTCCTTCACCTTGCCACAGGCACTTGGGAGCTTGTCTGCACGTGAAGGAAGACTTTTTGGTGGGAAGCCGGTTTTTGTCAAACGGGTTGCAGTGTTGTTCTCCTCTCTTTTCCCTCCTGCTGCCAGAAGCCCAGTAAGGATGGGAGGGCTTAGCACATGGCTGGGCACTGTGGTTTCTTCCAGAGAAGTGGATGGCATTTGCTTTACCTTGCCACAACCACTTGTGATAGGGTCCGCACCTCAGGAAAACTGTTTCCGTAGGATGCTGGCTTTTTGCCAAACGGGTCTCTGGGCCGTGGGCCTCGGGT
>NW_024426381.1:0-1028 GCF_017311325.1 Ursus maritimus | reverse complement strand
CTTGAGTAGGACACCATGGTTATCTTGCAACGCACATCTCAAAAATGGCTCTCTTGGTCAGACTATCTCAGCTCAAACAACCAAGATTGTGAGTGCTTCTTAAATAATTTTCCTTCCATAGATTTGATGATCTTTGTTTCTAAGTGCCAAGGGAACTTTCAAATTCAGTAAATTCTAATCCCCATATGTTGATCTCGTCCATACCGCTCAATTTCTACTTATCTTCTGCTTAGAATTCCAGTGTATTCCTGTGTGGTTCTCTGTTAAGATTAGAATTTTTCCCTGGACTGTAGCCTGTTTGGCTGGGTAAGGAGTGACTCTTACAGTCACTTGCCATGGAAGGTGAAACATGATCTTTTCTTTGTTTAACCACCAGGTCTGCCTCCACATTGAATGCACTGATCACATCAAATTAGAGCAATGAAGTCCACATCCTGTTTCTAGAACTGCCCGATGTTGTGACCCACTCATGCAACTGGTTTTCTTCATGTAAAAATGTCTATAAGAATCAAGGTAAGTTCATTAATGTCTCTTTGACCACTAAACATTGGACAACAGGATACCCTGGGAAAGACTCACTCCAGTTGGATTTTCATTCACTCCAGAGTTGAATTTTCACAAGCCCAACAACTTCCTCTCCCAGAGGCCTTGATGGTCAAGGTCAGAGCCTTTATTGTTGCTAGAACCGGCTTGTCTCCAACAATCTGAAATTTGACCTTTCATATCATTGTTAACTAAATTAAAGTTAAATGAAAAATTCTGAATGGAGGACAAATAAAATTCTGATTTGAATGAAATTAACCATCCTTGGACTCTCATTCCATCCTGATATTTTGGCTTTCAGTTTAGCTGTCCTGTTTGTCTTTACACTTATTACTGAAATGATGAATTCAAAGATTCAGAAACCAAAATAAAGGAAGAGTTCTCTAGAGAATATCCAAAGATTTAGTATTGGTTTCCCTCCAACTTACTTAAAAAAAAAATTTTCCCAAAGTACATATAATCAGATAAATGAAACACTTTCACTT
>NW_024426380.1:866-1029 GCF_017311325.1 Ursus maritimus | reverse complement strand
GGGTTAGCCCCCAGGAGGCCATCAGGCCCGATCCGCCAGCTCTGCAGCGACCGGAGGGGCGGGCCGAGGTAAGGCGCTGGCGAGCGGGAGCATGGGCCCAAGCGTTTTGGCTTGGTGGGCCTTCGAAGGATGACGGGGACTCGGAGGGCCCTGCCCCTTCTCA
>NW_024426380.1:0-856 GCF_017311325.1 Ursus maritimus | reverse complement strand
TGGCGAGTGGGAGTGTGGGCCAGAGCATTTTGGCTTTGGCTCGGGGTGCCTTCGAAGGTCCCAGGTGGCTCGGAGGGTGCTGCCCGTTCTGTCGCCCTGAAGGACTGGCGACGCTCCTAGTTCCCCATGTGGTGGTGGGGTGGCAGGGTGCTTCCGGCGCTGGGACTTGGGGGTCCCCAATCCCTGGCATGCGGCGCCAGGCCACTTGGGAGGGGTCCCTTGGGGGCGACCTAGGGATAGGGTTAGCCCCCAGGAAGCCATCAGGCCCGATCCGCCAGCTCTGCAGCGACTGGAGGGGTGGGCCGAGGTTAGGGCGCTGGCGGGCAGGAGCGTGGGAGCCAGAGTTTTTGCGCGGGGGGCCTTCGAATGTCGCAGGGAGATTGGAGGGCCCTGCCCATTCTCCCTTCCTGAATGACTGGCAACGCCCCTAGTGCCCTCCGTGCCTATGGGGTGGCACAGTGAGTACAGCACTGGGGCTCGGGGGTCCCAAATCCACGGCATTGCGTTGCCAGGCTCCTTGGGAGGGCCCCCTCGGGGGCGACCTAGGGTAAGTGCTAGCCCACAGGAGTCCAGGAGGCCCGTTCCGCCAGCTCTGCGGCAGGCGGAGGGACAGGCCAAGGTGAGGGCGCTGGCGAGAGGGAGTGTGGGCCAAGCGTTTTGGCAAAGGGGCCTTCGAAGGTCGCCAGGGGCTTGGAGGGCCCTGCCCATTCTCTCGCCCTGAAAGACTGGCGGTGCCCCTAGCAGCCCGGGTTGCTGTGGGGCGGCAGGCTGACTCCGGTGCTGGGCTCAGAGGCCCCAATCCCCGGCGTTGTGGCGCAAGGCCTCTTGGGAGGGGCCCCTCGGGGGCCGACCTAGG
>NW_024426379.1:0-1029 GCF_017311325.1 Ursus maritimus | reverse complement strand
TACTAAATCTGCATGGATAATGAAAAATCTTCATGGTCTGTTTGTCTATCTATCTGTCATCTAGCTATCAGCTCTATCTGCTTTTGTGTGTGCATTGGTTATGGATGGTGAGATTAGTCATCAAACTTCCAACCTGATCATTCCTTTGCTTGAACTATTACCTATTCTCTCCGTCCATAAAGAACATACTGTATTGGGACCCTCTTTTCCTCCATCAATTATCCGTCTTTTTAAATAGTGGGATTGAACGTTCTTTTTGTTCCAAGTCACTTGTTACTACTTAGTTTTAAGCAGTACTTACCTGGAGAACAGCATTCCGCAAGGCCAGAGAAAGCTAGAGGAAAGAGAATTGAGATTCAGCTTGTAGAGCAAGACAGTGACTGCAAGGGCTGAAAGTAAGCACATTGATTAAGGGAGAAGCAGTCTTATGGTCCTCTAGCATTTAAGCTTTTGAAGCCACTACTGGGTCCTGGCACCTTGAATTTGTTCTCTCTTACTCCCCCCCCCAATTCTTTCCCCTTCCTCTTTTTCTTCCAGTACTCTGAGTTTAGGCCATACTTTAGTCAAAAGAATATAAAGCTTGAAGTCATCAGACACATATCTTAAATGCCAGCTATATAATACTGAACTAGAGAGTAATTTAGTTGGGCTAAGTTTAGCAATGTCCAGTCAGTGCATCAAAAGGAGATACATCTCCAGTTCCTTTTGAGATTGTATAGTGGGAAAAACTTGACATTTTTTCTCTTAGTAGTAGCCCTCATCATTATGGCTTTTTAAAGGAAATGAACTCTTCTATGCAAAGGAAAGAGAGGGGGAAGTAGAAGTCTCCGGGCTCTTGACTGCATATGTATTCTTCAACAGATGCTTTATCAGCAAAGCCTTCCGTTTGGGGAAAAGTGGATGAAGTGGTAAAAAGCAAGTAAACCCATAATTTGAATTAGATCTTTGAATCTATGTTAGGCCATGGTTTGGTTGTCAGGCCATTTCTGTAATCAGAAAACATTATCTATTAAAATAAAGAATCTCCTG
>NW_024426378.1:0-1029 GCF_017311325.1 Ursus maritimus | reverse complement strand
AGAAATAATCAAGATTAGAGCAGAAATCAATGAAACAGAAATCAAAAGAATAGTAGAACAGATCAATGAAACTAAGAGCTGGTTCTTTGAAAGAATTAATAAGATCAATAAACCCCTAGCCAGACTTATCATAAAAAAAAGAGAAAGGACCCAAATTAATAAAATCATGAATGAAAGAGGAGAGATCATAACCAACATCGAAGAAATACAAACAGTTCTAAGAACATATTATGAGCAACTATATGCCAACAAATTAGATAATCTGGAAGAAAAGGATGCATTCCTAGAGACATATAAACTACCAAAACTGAAACAGGAAGAAATAGAAACCCCGAACCGACCCATAACTGACAAGGAAATTGAAGCAGTAATTAAAATTCTCCCACCAAGCAACAGTCCAGGACCAGATGGCTTCCCAGTGGAATTCTACCAAACACTTAAGAATGAATACTGGGGCGCCTGGATGGCTCAGTCAGTTTAGCATCTGTCTTTGGCTCAGATCATGATCCCAGAGTCCCAGGATCCATCCCCAAGTTGGGCTCCCTGCTCAGTGGGGGGTCTGCTTCTCCCTCTCCTTCTGCCCCTCCCCCAGCTCGTGCTCCTGTGCTCTCTCTCGCTCACTCTCTCTCTCTGTGTATCATTTGCTCTCTCTCTCAAATAAATAAATAAAATCGTAAAAAGTGAAGAAGAATTAATACCTATTTTTCTGAAGCTGTTTCAAAAACTTCCAAACTCCTATGAGACCGGCATTACCTTGATCTCCAAACCAGTTAAAGACCCCACTGTAAAGGAGAATAACAGACCAATATCCCTGATGAACATGGATGCAAAAATTCTCACCACCATACTAGCCAATAGGACCCAACAGTACATTAAAAGGATTATTCACCATGACCAAGTGGGATTTATTCCTGGGCTGCAAGGGTGGTTCAACATCCACAAATCAATCAATGTCATACACCTTTTTTTTAATTAAAAAAAGGACAAAAGCCATATGATCCTTTCAATAGATGCAGAAAAAGCATTTGA
>NW_024426377.1:0-1029 GCF_017311325.1 Ursus maritimus | reverse complement strand
ATTCCTCCTTGTTAAAATGAGACCATAGAGTTGCAGCAAACTTATTCCATTTTTTATGTCTGCATTTCACCACATTCTATTAAGAATATATTTCTTCTACATCCTCCCTTCACAATTCTTAAGATGCTGTGCAACCAGCAAAGTTCATGTCTCAGCAAGAATGAACTTTTTCTCAATGTATCTATAGCCTTTGGCTTACATAACATATAACATGTATCACATATTACCTGTAACGAAAACAAAAACTCTCTAATTTCTCTATTTTTGTCTACCAGTTATAAAGAGAATGCTACAAGGTTATCGAGGATTCACCATGACCAGCCTGTAAAGCCCCTGGATCGGGCAGTCTTCTGGATTGAGTTTGTCATGCGCCACAAAGGAGCCAAGCATCTGCGGCCAGCTGCTCACAACCTCACCTGGTTCCAGTACCACTCTCTGGATGTGATTGGGTTCCTGCTGGCCTGTGTGGCAACTGCTATATTCTTGGTCACAAAATGTTGTTTGTTTTCTTGTCGAAAATTTGGTAAAACAGGAAAGAAGAAAAAGAGGGAATAGATCTTTCCAAGTTTGGCAAAGGCCTTAATGGGCAATCCTGTTCATTCTAGCCCCGGTGACCTTAATGAAAACAGATTATCGCCATCCTGTTTTCAAAATTCCCATTCCTCTACCTTAGCCTAGAGATAAAGCCTAGTATTGAATATGATCATTTACTAGTGAACATGTCCCAGTCTTCTTTTGTGTTTTCCCAGGTGCCTTTACCCTCTTCTTCTCATTTTCCTGACACAGGGACACTAATAATTTCATGTATCTTCTATTCAAAATATCATTATTTTTCATTATGCTTAACCTTAAGAATATGCTGACTAACAACATGCTGAATCCTGAGGAGCACACAAAATGTGAGTTGAATGTGATGGATGTAGGGAATATAGAAGAATAAAATTCACAAGTTCCCCTAGAATATACAAATCAAGGAACCACCATAAATTAGTATGCTGTAAGAAGAGTAATGATTTCTTTTTTCATAAA
>NW_024426376.1:0-1029 GCF_017311325.1 Ursus maritimus | reverse complement strand
GTCACAAGCACAAGTCACAAGGGTAGGTAAACTCCTCTGGATGAGAAAAATCCTAAATTAGCAACCCGATTTACAAGGGAGGATGGTGGATTGTTGAACTTGACCTTTCAACCTGGAAAGTGCCACCGGTACCCAGGCGAGCCTCAGAATCCTTATTGTGCTTGGGAGTGGGTCCCACGAATCCCCGACCTCTCTCCCTCCCAGGGACGAGAGGGTCCGCACCCACCTGTGGGGGCCGTGCTGCGAGCCCTGCCGTGGTCCAGGCCTTCCATCTGGGGCAGAGATCTGAGCAGTTCGCTGTGATGATGCCTGCATTGCAAACACACGGGCTCAGGGTGCGTCCGTCCCCGCAACGCCACCCAGGGGTCTCAGTTTTTAAGTCTCCACCTGCTTTTGTCCATTTTAGGTAGGCAGCCCGGTCCACAAATGTTTGTGGAGGGCCTGCTACGTGCCGGGGGCTGAGAGGAAAGCAGATGTGATCGGGTCCTCTGGGCTATCCACTGCCTTCTGTGAGCCCCAAGGGGGGAAATGAGCATAGTTCTACTTTTTTAACCTTGTCTTTCACTGCCTCACTTTAAAAAAGTTGAGTAGGGATTAAGGACATGGGCTGGGAGAATCAGACAGACCTGAGTTCAAAATAAAACCTTTCATTTGTAAAGCCAGAATAATAACATTATTATTATTATTGTAACTTAAAGCTTACCTTTCAGACTTCAGTGAAGGAAAGCGAGCTACTGCACAGCGCGTGGCCCACAGCTCACTATTGTCCTGTGAATCTCCTATTTCGGGACTAAGAGTCTGGCTGGGAGCCAGGCTGCCTGGGCTGAATCCCGGCTCGCCCACAGGCCAGCTGGGTGACCCTGGGGGGGCGTGAGCAGGTTTCCGTGTGCATGGTTCAGCACCTGCGTCGTGAGGAATAGCGATCCTGCGTGCCTCTCACGAGTAATGCGGGAGTTATACAAGCAAAGTGCACTGAACAGTGGGCAGGACAGAGCAAGTGTCGTTTGGTGTTAGCATTTCAGATCTGAT
>NW_024426375.1:11667-12570 GCF_017311325.1 Ursus maritimus | reverse complement strand
GCCCCTTGGGAGGGGCTCCTCGTGGGCCGACCTAGGGTTAGTGTTATCACCCAGGAGGCCGGCAGGCCCTGGGCCTTCGAATGTTGCCATGGCTCGAAGGGCCCTGCCCATTCTCCTGCCCTGAAAAACCAGCGGCGCCCTTAAAGGCTCCGTTGTCAGTGGGGAGGCAGGGGTGTCCCGCTCTGCGGCTCCGGGATCACCAATCCCCAGCGTTGCGGGGCCAGGCCCCTTGGGAGGGGCTCCTCGTGGGCCGACCTAGGGTTAGAGTTAGCACCCAGGAGGCTGGCAAGCCCAATCCTATGGCTGGGCGGCGAGAGGTGTGCGGGCTGAGGTAAAGGCTCTGGTGAGCGGGAGCATGGGCCCCTGCATTTTGGCGCGGGAGGCTTCAAATGTCGCAGGTTTCTCCAGGGCCCTGTCCCTTCTCCCGCCCTGAATGACCGACGGCGCCCCTAGCGGCCCGGGTGGCGGTGTTGCGGAAGGGTGAGTCTGGCTCTGGGGCTTGGGGTCCCCAATCCCCGGCGTAGCGGCACCAGGACCCTTGGGAGGGGTCCCTGGGGGGCCGACCTAGGGTTAGGGTTAGCCCCCAGGAGGCCGGCAGGCCCGATCTGCCCGCTGTGCATGTAGCGGAGGGGTGGGCCATGGTGAGGGCGCTGGGGAGCAGTAGCGTGGGCACCAGCATTTTAGCGCGGGGAGCCTTTGAAAGTCACCAGGGACTTGGAAGGCCCTGCTCCTTCTCTTGCCCTGAATGACCGTCGGCGCCCTTAGCGGCCTGGGTGGCAACAGTGCGGCAGGGTGAGTCTGGCTCTGGGGCTCTGAGTCACCAATCCCCAGCATTGCAGAGCCAGGCCGCTTGGGATGTCCCCTCAGGGCCGACCTAGGGTTTTGGTTAGCTGCCAGGAGCCC
>NW_024426375.1:11265-11659 GCF_017311325.1 Ursus maritimus | reverse complement strand
CACCGGCTCTGAATCAAGCGGAGGGGCGGGCCGAGGTGAGGGCGCTGGGAGCAGGAGCATGGAAGCCCACGTTTTTGCGTGGGGGGCCTTCGAAGGTCAGCGGGGGCTCAGAGGTCCCTGCCTGTTCTCCTGTCCTGATTGACCGGTGGTCCCCTAGCGGCTGGGTGGCTGAAGGGCAGCAGGGTGAGTCCAGCACTTGGGCACGGGGTCCCCATCCCCAGCGTTGTGTCGCCAGGACCCTTGGGAAGGGCCCCCCGGGGGCCAACCTATGGTTAGGCTTAGCTCCCAGGAGGCTGGCAGGCCCAATACACCACCTGTGCGTCGAGCAGAGAGTTGGGCCGAGGTGAGGGTGCTGGTGAACATGAGCCTGGGCCCAAGCGTTTTGGTTCGGTGC
>NW_024426375.1:10196-11131 GCF_017311325.1 Ursus maritimus | reverse complement strand
GGCGTTGTGGCGCCAGGCCCCTTAGGAAGGGACCCTCAGGGGCCGTCCTAGGGTTAGGGTTAGCGCCCAGGAGGCCGGCAGGCCCGAGTCGCCAGCTGTGCGAGGAGCGGAGGTGCGGGCCGAGTTGAGGGTGCTGGTGAACATGAGCCTGGGCCTAAGCGTTTTGATTCGGGGCGCCTTCGAATGTAGGCGGGGGTTCGGAAGGCCCTGCCCATTCTCCCACCCTGAATGAACGACGGCGCCCCTAGCGGCCTGGGTGGGTGTGGCCGACAGGGTGCATCTGGCGCTGGGGCTTGGGGGTCCCCAATCCCCGGCGTTGCGGCGCTAACCCCTTGGGAGAGGCCCCTCTGGGGCAACCTAGGGTTAGGTTTAGCCCCCAGGAGGCCGGCAGGCCCTATTTGCCAGCTGTGTGGAGAGTGGAGTGGCGGACCGAGGTGAGGGCGCTGGTGAGTGGGAGGGTGGGCCTGGGCGTTTTTGTGCGGGAGCCTTCGAAGGTCGCTGTCTCTCGGAGGGCCCTGCCTGTTCTCCCTACCTGAATGAACGGCAACACCCCAAGCCCCCGGGTGGCGGCTGGGCGGCAGGGTGAGTCAGGTGCTGAGGTTCGGGGTCCCCAATCCCCGGCGTTGCGGCGCCAAGCCCCTTGGGAGGCGACCCTTGCGGATCGATGTAGGGTTATGGTTAGCCCCAGGAGGCCGGTGGACCCGATCAGCGGCTGTGCGGCACGAGGAGGTTTCGGACGAGGTGAGGGCACTGGCGAGACTGAGCATGAGCAAAAGAGTTTTAGTGAGGGGGGCCTTCGAAGGTTGGCGGGGTCTCGGAGGGACCTGCCCGTTCTCCCGCTCTGAATGACCGGCGGGGACCCTAGCGGCTCGGGTGGCTGAAAGGCAGCAGGGTGAGTCCAGCCCTTGGGCTCGGGGTCCCCATCCCCAGCGGTG
>NW_024426375.1:7313-10171 GCF_017311325.1 Ursus maritimus | reverse complement strand
GCGTTGCCGCATTGCTCTTCTCGCCTCTATGACCAGCGGCGCCTAGCGGCCTGAGTGGGGCCAGTGCAGCAGGGTGAGTTCGGCTCTGGGGCTCTGAGTCACCAATCCCCAGCATTGCAGAGCCAGGCCGCTTTTGGGATGCCTCACAGGGCCGACCTTAGGGTTTTGGTTAGCCCCAGGAGCCCAGCAGGCTCTTTCCACCGGCCTGGAATCAAGTGGAGGGTGGGCAAGGTGAGGGCGCTGGGAGCAGGAGGCATGGGAGCCCACGTTTTTGCGTGGGGGCCTTCGAATGACAGCTGGGGCTCGGAGGTCCCTGCCCGCTTCTGTCCTGATTTCCCTGACCGTGGGTGGACCTCAGCGTTTGGGTGGCTGAAGGGCAGCAGGGTGAGTCCGGCACTTGGGCAAGGGGTCCCCATCCCCAGCGTTGTGTCGCCAGGACCCTTGGCAAGGGCCCCTCGGGGGCCGACCTTGTGAGAGTTAGCCCCCAGGAGCCCCGCAGGCCCCATACACCACCTGTGCGTAGAGCGGAGAGTTGGGCCGAGTTGAGGGTGCTGGTGAACATGAGCCTGGGCCTGCCGTTGACTGGGGCGCTCGAACATAGGGCGGGCATTCGAGGGCTCCCGGCCCGCTCGCCCACCCTGAATGGAATCTGAACGGGCGGCGCCTCTAGCGCCCGGGTGGGAGGCCATGCACAGGGTGCATCCCCGGGCGCTAGTTTGGGGGTCCCTGCAATCCCCGGTGATGTGGCGCCAGGCCCCTTGGGAGAGGCCCCTCTGGGGCAACCTAGGGTTAGGTTTAGCCCCCAGGAGGCTGGCAGGCCCTCTTCGCCAGCTGTGTGGAGAGTGGAGTGGCGGACCCAGGTGAGGGCGCTGGTGAGTGGGAGGGTGGGCCTGGGTGGTTTGGCGCGAGGGGCCTCTCGGCTGTCGCCATGTCTCGGGAGGGTCATGCCTGTTCTCCCGACCTGAATGAACGGTAACACCCTCCTGCCCCAGGTGGCGGCTTGGGGGCGCGTGGTGGGGTGAGTCAGGTGTTGGAGGTTCGGTCCCCTAAAACCCCGGCGGCTAGGCGCCAAGCCCCTTGGGAGGGACCCTTTGGGGTCGATGTGTAGGCTGCGGCTTAGCCCCCAGGACGGTGGACCCGACAGCGGCTGTGCGGCACGCTGGAGGTTTGGGAAGCGGAGGGCCGAGGTGAGGGCACTGGCGAGCGGGAGTGTGGGCCCAAGCGTTTTGATGTGGCGGGCCTTCGAAAGTCGCCAGGGGTTCCGAGGGCACTGCCTGTTCTCCTTCCCTGAATGACCGGCGGCGCCATTCAAGTCCCGGGTGGCATAGGGGCATCAGGGTGAGTCCAGCGCTGGGGCTCAGGGCTCCCCAATCCACAGCGTTGCAGCACCAGACCCCTATGGAGGGGCACCTCGGGGGCCGACGAAGGGTTAGGGTTAGCCCCCAGGAGGCCGGCAGGCCCGATTGGCTGGCTGTGCGGTGTGCGGAGCAGTGGTCCGAGGTGAGTGCGCTGGCGAGCTGGAGCGTGGGCCCGGGCATTTTGGCGCGGTGGGCCTTTGAAAGTCGCTGTATCTCCGAGCGCCCTGCCCGTTCTCCCACCCTGAATGATCGGCAGCACCCCAAGCCCCCGGGTGGTGGCCGGGGGGCAGGGTGAGTCCAGTGCTGAGGCTCGAGTTCCCCAATCCCCGGTATTGCCACGCCAGGCCCCTTGGGAGGGGCTCCTCGTGGGCTGACCTAGGGTTAGAGTTAGCACCCAGGAGGCCGGCAGGCCCAATCTTATGGCTGGGCTGCGAGAGGTGCGCAGGCCAAGGTAAAGGCTCTGGCGAGCGGGAGCGTTGGCCCCTGCATTTTTGCGCGGGAGGCTTCAAATGTCGCCAGTTTCTCCAGGGCCCTGTCCCTTCTCCCGCCCTGAATGACTGGCGGCGCTCCTAGGGGCCTGGGTGGCGGCGTTGCGGCAGGGTGAGTCTGGCTCTGGGGCTTGGGGTCCCCAATCCCCGGCGTACCGGCACCAGGACCCTTGGGAAGGCCCCTGGGTCGCCGACCTATTGTTAGGGTTGCCCCCAGTAGGCCAGCAGGCCGGATCCGCCCTCTGTGCATGGAGCTGAGGGGCGGGCCAAGGTGAGGGCGCTGGGGAACGGGAGCGTGGGCACCAGCGTTTTGGCGCGGGGAGTCTTTGAAGGTCACCGGGGACACGGAAGGCCCTGCCCCTTCTCTTGCCCTGAATGACCGGTGGTGCCCCTAGCGGCCCGGGTGGCGACAGCGTGGCAGGGTGAGTCCGGCTCTGGGGCTCTGAGTCACCAATCCCCAGCATTGCAGAGCCAGGCCCCTTGTGATGTGCCCCACGAGGCTGACCTAGGGTTTCGGTTAGCCCCCAAGAGCATGGCAGGCCCTATCCACCGGGTCTGAATCAAGCGGAGGGATGGCCCGAGGTGAGGGAGCTGGCGAGCTGGAGCATGGGAGCCTACGTTTTTGCGTGGGGGGCCTTCGAGTTTCAGGGTGCCTCAGAGAGCCTGCCCGTTCTCCTGCCCTGATTGAACGGTGGGCCCCTAGCGGCTCGGGTGCCTGAAGGGCAGCAGGGTGAGTCCAGCTCTTGAGCTCGGGGTCCCCATCCCCGGCCTTGTGGGGCCAGGCCACTTGGGAAGGGCCCCTCGGTGGCCGACCTACAATTAGGGTTAGCCCCCAGGAGGTCGGCAGGCCAGATACACCACCTATGCATAGAGGGGATAGTTGGGCCAAGGTGAGGGTGCTAGTGAACATGAGCCTGGGCCCAAGCGTTTTGGTTCGGGGCGCCATCGAAGGTCGGCGGGGTTCGGAAGGCCCTGCCATTTCTCCCACCCTGAATGAATGGCGGCGCCCCCA
>NW_024426375.1:0-572 GCF_017311325.1 Ursus maritimus | reverse complement strand
GGTTAGCCCCCAGGAGGCTGGCAGCCCGGATTGGCTGGCTGTGCCATGTGCAGAGCAGCGGTCAGAGGTGAGGGCGCTGGCGAGCTGGAGCGTGGGCCCGGGTATTTTGGCATGGTGGGCCTTTGAAGGTCGCCATGTCTCGGAGCGCCCTGCCAGTTCTCTCACCCTGAATGAACGGCAGCACCCCAAGCCCCCGGGTGGTGGCTGGGCGGCAGGGTGAGTCCAGTGCTGAGGCTTGGGGTCCCCAATCCCCAGCATTGCGGCACCAGGCCCCTTGGGAGAGGACGCTCAGGGTCGATCTAGGGTTACGGTTAGCCCCCAGGAGGCCGGTGGACCTGATCAGCGGCTGTGCAGCACGTGGAGGGTTGGGCCGAGGTGATGGCACTGGCAAACCTGAGCATGAGCCTAAGCATTTTGGCACGGGGAGCCTTTGAAGGCCACCGGGGACTTGGAAGGCCCTGCCCCTTCTCTCCCCCTGAATTAACGGCAGTGCCCCTAGCAGCCCGGGTGGCGGCGTTGCGGTAGGGTAGTTGTGGCTCTGGGGCTTGAGGTTCCCGATCCCTGGCGAAGCG
>NW_024426374.1:419-1029 GCF_017311325.1 Ursus maritimus | reverse complement strand
CATTCCAATGTCAGAATCATCGGCATCCCCGAGGGGATGGAGTAAGACAGAGGTCTAGAAGAGATATTTGAAAAAATTGTAGCTGAAAACTTCCCTAATCTAGCAAAGCAAACAAGCATTCGTGTCCAAGAGGCAGAGGGGACCCCTTCCAAATTCAACCACGACAAACCTACCCCACATCACATCATACTGCATTTCGCAAATATTAGATCCAAGGATACAGTATTAAAAGTGGCCAGGGCAAAGATATTTCTCACGTACCAAGGCAAAGGTATCAGAATTACGTCAGACCTGCCTACACAGACCTGCAATGAGAGAAAGGGTTGAGGGGGTAATTTTTAAAGCTCTTTCATAGAAAAACATGCAGCCAAGGATCCTTTATCCATCAAGGCATCATTCAGAAATGATGGAGAGATAAAGACCTTCCAGAATCGCCAGTCACTGACCAATTTTGAAACCACGAAACCAACAATACAGGAGATATTAAGGGGGGTTCTATAAAAGTAGAAAGGCCCCAAGAGTGATACAGAACAGAAAGTTACAATCTATAGAAACAAAGACTTTACAGGCAACATGGCATCATTAAAATCATATCTCTCAATAATTACTC
>NW_024426374.1:0-409 GCF_017311325.1 Ursus maritimus | reverse complement strand
TGGAAAGAGAGGAAGGGTTGGCAGGGTATTTTTAAAGCTCTATCCGAGAAGAACATGCAGCCCAGGATCCTTTATCCAGCAAGGCTGTCATTCAGAATTGATGGAGAGATAAGGACCTTCCAGGATCGGCAGACACTGACCGAATTCATAACCACAAAACCAGCCCTACAGGAGATATTAAGGGGGGTTCTATAAAAGTAAAAAGGCCCCAAGAGTGATACAGAACAGAAATTTACTATCTATAGAAACAAAGACTTCAAAGGCAACATGACATCATTAAAATCATATCTCTCAATAATCACTCTCAACGTGAATGGCCTAAATGCTCCCATAAAACGCCACGGGGTTGCAGACTAGATAAAAAGACATGACCCTTGGGGCGCCTGGGTGGCACAGCGGTTAAGCGTCT
>NW_024426373.1:0-1029 GCF_017311325.1 Ursus maritimus | reverse complement strand
GTGCAGTGGTTCAATGCGAAGGTTTTGCCATAGGACTCGCATGGTTCACATCATGTGTACACACCAGCTGTGTGGTCTTGGGCCTCGGTTTTCTCCTCTGTTAAATAGGGGTAATAATAATACTCCACTGGATCTTTAAAGCGATACTGTACATAGAGTGATTAGCACAGCTCAGGACACGCCAGAAGCACTCACCTGAGGCCAGGTGACACACAACTATTAACAAAAGTGATAATAACGGTGGCAAAGCACATGAACCCTGAAGTGAAACTTTCCAGGTTCAAATCCCAGCTTCCATTCTTTATGTGACGTTGAGAAAGTTACTTGATTTTCTACACCTCAATTGCCATTTCTGTATGATGGAGATGAAAGAAGCGCCTGCTTCATAGGGTTGCTATGCATAGTAAATGCTATCATCACAAAATGTTTGTGACCCAGACCTTGTAAATATTAGCCATTAGCTATTACTATCCAGTGGAGGAGAGAACCATTCCTCCCCTCCCTCCCCCGGGTGTACAAGGGATCAGCGCTGGTACTCCCGTTCAGACTGACTTGTGGTTGGATTGGAAATCACTGCAGCAGCTTGCTTGAGCTGATTCTGGGTGACTGTGGGGTTCCTCCTGACAATGGGTTTCTCACTGGGCTCTCCCACTGGCAATGACAACCCACCCTATACCCAGGTAACTGTGAATTCCCACCACTTCTTAAAGAACTCTGTACAACTGTGAACAATTCATGCACTGTGACATGGCACTTAAAGTTTCTGTGAGGCACGCCTTTCCTCTTCTCTTCTCATTCAGTGGCAAATGCTTACTCAAGACCCAGCTTTGAAAGTTCCCTCTCAATGACTCCCTCGGCTACAGGCAGATAGTCCCTTCTCTGGGCTGCACCGTTCTGCTTCATAACTATTATCGGATGTGTCATGTGGTGCTTTGACTCTGGGTCTATCATGTATCATCTTTCCAGCTAGAGTGTGAGCTCCAAGGTAGCGATTGTTCCATTCATCCCTATTTCACTGAAGATCTCCTG
>NW_024426372.1:0-1030 GCF_017311325.1 Ursus maritimus | reverse complement strand
CTTCTCAACTAGGGTGTAGATATTTTTAGGCACATATTCAGGTGTTTAGACAGGGACTCAGATGATATGAGTCACAGAGGATTTTAGTGTCAGAAACCTAAGTGGGATCCCCAAATTGACTCCAAATCCCTTGTTGTTCCATACAGGGTACTATTTCCCTCTTATCTCTGGTCTTCTCGATCTGGAAACCTATCAAGTATCAGGATTTTCCTGTCATGTGGACAACTGGAATGAATTCAGCGGGCCTTTTCACCTCTGCCCATGGTGATCATTAAGATCATTATCTCAGTGGAGGACCTGTGGGTAAGATACTCAAAGATTCTAAGGAATACAAACAGTATAATATTTTCCTGGTATTAAAGTTACTGAAACCAACTATCTTCTTTAGTCGATTCAGGCTCTGGTATGTTCAGAGGGTGCTGTAAAACAGGTCTGAATTAGTATTTAAAAACACTCAGCTCAGCCTCTTCTACAAAGTGAGCCAATGCTTATAAACATGGCTAAAATATTCCCTTACCTACGATGACTTCCCAGACATCGTAGAGTTTAAATGGTATTACTGTAACTTACATTAGTCAACATTTGCAGAGAAAGAACTTAGTGCATCCAGGGGGCACTTCATGTTGAAATTAGTTTGTGACAACGAGCTACTGTGTTTTCTTCTGCAGTCCAAGGGAATGGTGCCAGACATCTCTAAGGTGTCTAGCAGTTCTACAATTCTGATTTTAAGTGGTCTGTGTGCTTCAGAGATTTGGGCAGGAGAAGGGCAGGAGTCCAGAGACTGTGAACACTTCTGTTACCTGTGCTGACCATGGAGCAGGCAGCCTTCCGTGGGCATCATTTTGATTTCTTGGTACTCTTGTGAAAGGTGCTTTTGTCTCAAATTCCTCCATTTAGTAGTAATTATAATGATGAAAGTAATTTTTATCTTATATCATCTGTGGGCCCTGATCCTGGGATCCCAGGGAAGCTATCCTTTAACATTTACTTGGCTCAAAATGATTGGGCAAAAACTCAAAGCATGGGCCCT
>NW_024426371.1:0-1030 GCF_017311325.1 Ursus maritimus | reverse complement strand
ACTAGATGGTTCTCTGTGGCAGAAGATAGAACCAGTCTAACGTCTCTGACACTTCTCCTGACTCGGCCTATTTAGAAGAACAGGTAAACTTTTTACCCCCTGCTATCCCGCGTGTTTGTAATAGAATTTTATTGCTGTAGGAAATGGAAGAATTTGTCCAAAGTTCAGGTGAAGATGGTGTTGTGGTGTTTTCTCTGGGATCAATGGTCAAAAACCTCACAGATGAAAAAGCCAATCTCATTGCCTCAGCCCTAGCCCAGATTCCACAGAAGGTCAGTACAACCTTGCGTCCTGGTGAATAGCTACTTGGTCAATTGGAGAGAAAGTGTGACTAACAGCACTTTTCCCAGATCAAAGCCAAAACACTGAGCGTAATTAGTACCACCTTCAAGTAAAAACTTCTTAAAACATTAAAATGCTATATTGAGGCACATTTAATCATTTGCTTAGTAAGCCTTTGCATTATTATGGAAGTACATCTTTTTATACAATCATTTATCTTCAGTGAAATAGAGATGGAAATGTTAAGATCCCAATACCTTTTTACTCTTTGAAATCTTATGACCTGCATTGACTACTCCCCAAATTCTCAAGTGTGTTAGCTCCAAGGTCCAGGAAAAGAGAGATGCTATACTAGAGTAGATAGGAATTATGTTCAGGGATATACTTTATATTTCTAGGTCTTACTGACACTGTATCAAGATCTAGTTGGTTTAGAAGTAGAAGCCTATCTTTCTATACTGAAATTTCTTCAGTAAAAAGAGTTAAAAATCCTATTATTATCAAACAATATATATTTTCTGATTTATGATATTCAGTTAACTTAAATTTTGTTGTCATTATAGTTCTAGATTTCTAGTCTTTCTATAGTCCTATTTATGAAATACCCTAGAACTCTTCATATTGGCATATTAGTTAAAAATATACAACTCCATAAAGGTGAGCATACTTATTAGGCCTGTCAAATCTCTGAATTTTTATTTCTAAACTTTTTTGTTAAAAAGCTTGCCACCCGAGGATGTGGAGAAAA
>NW_024426370.1:0-1030 GCF_017311325.1 Ursus maritimus | reverse complement strand
ATGGTTGTGAAGCTTGGAGAGATCCAGTGACTTGTCCAAGGTCATATAAGTGGTCAGTGGTGGAACTGGGGGTTCAGCCTTGAGTTTAGGAACTAGGGACACCAACCCAGAAGAATTACAGTGATGAGTTCAGTTTCCATAAACCCTTTACCCAGTCTCTTCCCTGAAGGAGCATGACTTTTAAGGCAGGATTGATGAGCTTAACATGACAACTCTTATAAGATGAGTGAATTTAAAAAGTAGCTATAACTTCCTATTTATATGCCTCACAGAGTTTATAACCACCCCCATTCTAGCCACTTCAACAATTAATATCAAGAGGGCCACATGGTCATAACATATTTGTTTCCTAACTAGTTGAGGTAAGGAAGTGTATCTTCTGGAGGTCTTTGAATTGAGTGAAAGGTCCTGCTACAGATCTCTCATGATCACCCTCTCTACTTAGTGCTTTCCTGAGACAGGCCTCCTCTTTCTCCTCTTTAGTTATGGTGTAAAATTTTGGACTTTTATACCTTACAAGAGGACAATTAAGAAAATCAATTGGGGGCACCTGTCTGGCTCACTTGGAAGGACATGTGACTCGATCTCAGGGTCTTGAATTTGAGCCCCACGTTGGTATAGAGATTACTTAAGTAGATAAAAACTTTTAAAAAATCAATTGAAGTCAAATTTTGAAGGCAGTGATCCCATAGACGAACAAAGGATGTTTGTCACAATGGCAGCTAAAGGCTAATATTGCCTAAACGCTTATTTTAGGCCACAGGACTGACGGCAGGATCCCAACCTAGGAGGCTGTGGTTAGACAAAAGCTTCCCCTACTCCTGTGTTTTCTTGAAATATTCCCTCTGCAGGCTGGCTTAAGTTTCAGGTCTTCAGTCCGATGGGGCAGTGAGATAGAGCACAGCAGCCAAAGGAGACAGGCTGCCTGGTTTTCCCTGGGAAATCTGGAGTCTAAAGCCATATTAGCAAGAGTCATAATATTAACTATAGCTGTGACTTGTATGGCAAGTCTTCTGTTTTTTTTTTTTTT
>NW_024426369.1:0-1030 GCF_017311325.1 Ursus maritimus | reverse complement strand
AAAAAAAAAGAATAGTTTATATCAGTAATTATGTATATACTACTTCTGTAAAATCATAAAGAGTTGTTAGAATAGGGGATATTGATTATTTGAGTCTTTATTGGTTTTTCTCTCTGATATATATTTTATTCAACAAATATTTGCTTTGTGCCTAGCTGTGTGCGTGTGCTGCAAATAAAGCACAGAGGTCTTTGAAAACAAAAGTCTTTTTTATCGCAGTGTCCAGTACAGAATATGTGAGCAGAGGTTCAGTGAGGTCAGTTAGTAGGTACTGTGGAATCTCCTCATGGTACAGCAGATGCTTGGATTAGGGCAGTGAGAGTAGAAATTGAGAAAAATAAATGCGTTTCAAGAGATACTGATCTAGTGGAATCAAAGTGCCTTTGTGATGTTTGGGCGAGAGAGCAGCTAAATTAAATACAAAGCTGTTTCTGCCTCATGCAGCTGTATAGTTGTATGTGCCATTTACTGAGAAAGCACTGATGACGGCCTAAGGTGGGGAAGTATGTAGATTGTGAGCTGAGTTTTATACATACTGAATTTGGGGTGTCTTAGTGAAGATTTCAAGTTGGGAGAGCTACGTGGGTCTGGTGCTTAGTGCAGAGGTTGGATATGTGCATTCCATTTGGATGTGCATGAAGGCAGGTCTTGGAATGGAAAAGACTGAGCTAAATGCCAGAAAGTCTAGCTAATGAGAACTCTAATTAGGGTAGTAGATGGCAAAATGAAGCATGTTGAATAGGGCTACAGTCAGATGGTGTAAACTTCAAAGGAATCATGCTTTATAGAAAAGGGTAGTATAGTAATGGTTTGTCAGTGGTGAGGGGAACAAAGAGCCCACCTCTTTACCCTGAAATGTCTGGGATAAGAGTGAACCAGTAGCTGCCACTTGAGGGCTTAGGAGTCTCCCCCAGGAGGGCCAGGTTTTGATTAACTCAGGGAGGTAGAAAATGCTTTAAAGTCATTAAGTATATGAAAAGTTTATAGTTTATGTAGGGGCACCTGGGTGGCTCAGATGGTTAAGCGTCTG
>NW_024426368.1:0-1030 GCF_017311325.1 Ursus maritimus | reverse complement strand
GTACGGCTGAGATTGAGAAATCTGTCAGAAGAGAAGAACCCACTACCTGCAAAAGAAACCAACGAACAGGAGAAGCGAGCAGGTGAATCGGAATGAGGCGTGCGCCGCCAGTATGCCCTGTACCTTCCACAGGCATTGCCTTCGTGTTTCACGGCTTTGAGTTGTTTAACTTTGCAAGATGCAAAGAGGTTGGATCCCGTTTAAATGACTGTACTACCCCTTTTCGCATCAAAGAGTTGAGAACTACTGACAAGGAGCCGTGCCTGTCTCTCCCGTCTGCCAGCTGGCTGGCAGGGGAAGGAAAAGAGCCTGCCTGTGGGTGAGGGAAGAAGCTGGTGGGATGACAGTGAAATTTAGAGTAAAAACCAAGCTGGTCCCAGGTGTCCTGAAGGCTGTAAAGTGCAGTTTAATCAGTGCATTTTTTGTTGTTGTTGTTGCTGTTATTGTTCCAATGATCTTAATTACCGGAACACATGATTTTGACTGCAAATAAAAAGTTTTAAAACCTGAGAAAATTATGTAATAGGATGCCTGCGAAACTTGTAGTTTAATATTACACCCCAAGTCTCTGAAATCTATGTAAACAAAATGGTTTGATCACATTTTCTTCCGAAATGATCACACTATCAAAGAGCACTTGACAGGCCTTTGGAGACATAAGTGGTCTTATGCGTGTGGATGGCATTTGCAGCCCCACATTAATGCAACAGAAGCCGTCTCCACCGTGGGCACAAAACGGGAAGGCCTCTTGACTGCTGTGATTGTCAGCCTGGGTTAACAAGACTTACCAGCCCGCCAGTCTATCGCACAGCAATTTCAATGCTTCTGGTAACCTCGGTGCAGCCTCTGTCTTTTAAACAGAGTTGGATGTCTTGAGCTAGAAGTATATGTTATTAGGGACGCCTGGGTGGCTCAGCTGGTGAAGTGTCTGACTCTTGATATTGGCCGAGATCTTGATCTCACAGTCATGAGGTTAAGCTCCAGGTTAGAGACTACTTAAAAAGAAAATCTTAAAAAAAAAAAAAAAAGA
>NW_024426367.1:0-1030 GCF_017311325.1 Ursus maritimus | reverse complement strand
AGGAACTACGTGGCTTCCTAAGACATGCATGTGCCAAAGGGTAAGAGATTTCAAGGATCTGTCACTAGGTGAAGTGTCTAGGTAGCCAGGCTTCTTAGGTATATTGGGAATATCCCTTCTAAACTGAGAAATAAGTTTCTGCATCTTACACACCTGCCGCAAAGAATGAGCACAACATTTTGTGAGTCTCTTTGGAGGTGGGAGGCTGCATGTATAACATACAGGGATACTGGTGCTACCATTTGTTTGAAGACCTATAAGGGTGCCAGTTTTGGAGCTTGGAGCAAAAAAACCCAACAAAGGCTAAAGGCTCTTTGGCAAGTCTACACTGTTCACACTAATGACCTATTAGATCCAATGGTGTTAGGCGTTTGTTTCAGAGATATTGTACAGAACTGCTGGCAAGCTCACAGTGTAGGCCCTTAGGTGTTTGGAAACCTTCTGACAGCTATTCTCCACTTGAAAAACACCTTTTAGCTTACGATTTAGCCTGGCAAAAACTGCACATCCAACCTTTGAATATAAGTGAATATGTGACCCAAACTGCTCATTATGAACTGGATATTATATAATTGCTTGCATCATAAATTTAGACATTTGCACACCATTCCAGTATAAAATGAAAATGGTATATATGAGACAGGGTCTAGGAGAGTCAGAAGGCAAAATAAACCACATGAACAAGTGGCTGAGTCCATGCACAGACTCCCATGGCAGCTGCGCTTACTGCTTTCCTGCATTTTCCACAGACTATACCTGCAGTCTCATGGGAGACTTCTCTATGATCAGCTGATGAAAGAGGAAAAGGAATGGGACTGGTTTATGAACAGATAGCATGTGGGCATTAAAAAGAAATGGATAGCTTTAACGTATGACTTAGGGGTAGCACTGAGAGACAATGATGAGAGAAAATTTTCTCAGTGGGCAAAACTTTGAGCAGTCATCTGGTTATCTACTTAAGGTAGAAGAAGAGATAGTCTGAAGAATTAATTTACATAAACTGCATAGGCCAGCAGTTAAGGCTTTGGAA
>NW_024426366.1:0-1031 GCF_017311325.1 Ursus maritimus | reverse complement strand
CCCCACCCCCAGGCTGCCTCCTCCCCCACCTTCCCCACAGCAAAGGAAACCTGCCTTTGGACCCTCAAGGCTACATTCAGGACTAGAGCTCGTGACCCGGTGAGGTGATCTGGAAGGAAGGCTGACCACGAGGGTTTTTTTTTCCCACGGTGACTGTAGTGTCAAATACATGAGGGGGCTTCACCACAAGAGGCCAATATCTGTCTGAAGAGGCCTAAGCCTTCAGAAGGGATCCAGGCACCCAAATCCCTGTGCCAGGACATGCCTAGGGCTCTGGGCTCAAGCCGTGGGCCATGGCCATGTCAGTCCCAGGCTTCTTCGTGGACTGTCCTTTCCCACCTGCCCACTCAGGCGTCACATCTCTTGGTTCCTCTTTTGGCCACTATCTTCTGTTTCTCACACATTCTCATGGGGTGGGGGTGTCCTGGATTCCTTACTCTCTGATTTCCCGCTGGCTTTTAGATTCTCTTTCAGTGACACCCTTTGTCCCAGTTCCAGTGTCAGACCCAGTGGGTTTCTCTCCTTTAGCAGGTCCATATGGTCAAAATCTAAAATATAGGGACATTTATTGGGAAAGGCAGTGAGGACGGGGACCACTGGGGCAAGTGGCCTGGGAGGACAGAAATTACAGGGTCAACCCCATTTTCCTGAGATCCCAATAGGAGATTTGGACCAAAGGCTCAGGGTCTGTGGGAGGTAGCATTCCTAACCAGGTATAAATGGTGGCTGCAGGTGTGAAGTTTTCCAAAGGCTCCTGCGTTCTCTGGTGGCTCCTTAAGGGGCCAAGAGACTGATGGGATGGAAGGTTTCACAGGGCTGGCTACCTGTAGTGAGTCCTGGTGCAACCGCTGCCATGGCCAGCAGGGGGAGCTGTGGTCACTTCTGGCCTCTATGGTGGATTAGTGGGCACTGCACATCCAGAGCCCAACCCATCAGTGGTGGAGTCCCAGAGAGGACTTTGAACGATACCAGCCAACGTTTGTCTTCCCAGCCTAGCCCCGGTCATCTGGGGCTCCTAAGTTACAGCTATG
>NW_024426365.1:0-1031 GCF_017311325.1 Ursus maritimus | reverse complement strand
AGCCGATGGCAGACGCTTAACCGCTGTGCCACCCAGGCGCCTCAATGAGTTAAGAGTTTTCAATGAATCATTGAACACTACATCAAAAATGAATGACGTACTATACATGGCTAACTGAACATAATAAAAAAAAAAGAAAGTACCACAGACAATATGAACATAAATTTAAAAAAAAAGAATTTTAAGTTGTGTATTGATGTAAATACAGGTTTAAATGCATTACCAGTTGAACCAATTATTTAATAGGCCATTCTTCTCTCAGCCAGGATTATGATATACGAAATCCTACGTAATAGTCTGTGTACTTTATACTCAAAAAGTCAAATGTGGTGAGTTTTGCCTTTGTTTTGATTTTTAATCTTGTTCCAAGAGATTCTATCTGTGTCAATGGTTGTCTGAAACTCCAATTTCCCACTTATACAGGTCAATTAAAGTTTTTGAGTTTAAAAAATGTATTTTCTGTATCTACTTCAGTAACTTTCTTGTCAGTTGGAAATTGATGCTCTCTGATAGACTATTTCTTTCCTTGAGAGCTCTCTGCCACTCATTCCCACTCCCATACAATTCCTTGTTGCTTGTGTTCAAGGGGAAGCCAACATGTCCAGCCAACACTGAGGAATTGGATGAGAGAACTGGATGGGCCCCTGGTGTGCGTCTGTAGTACTTGGCTGAGCCTTGTTGAGCGAACCTCATCTTACCTCCTTACTCTGCATGGACCTTTATTCTTTCTGCAGCTTCTGCTGAAATTTGATAATTTTCTCCTGGATCTCCTTAGTGAGGCCTCCAAAACATTGGATCTTAATCTACAAGCCCTGAAACCTGACCCATTTTCTCTTACTTCTCCAACTCTAACATCCGTGTCTATGGCCCTTGGCTACAGAACCTTTTTTGCCTAGCCAAAGCAACTGCATTTTCAACTTTCCTAGTCAGCATTCGCCATGATCTTTATGCTCCCCACAGTGCTGTGAAGAACTCCAAATTCATTTGTTGCCCTTGTGAGACAGAAGGAAAACAGTTCTCTGATTGAACAC
>NW_024426364.1:4577-12640 GCF_017311325.1 Ursus maritimus | reverse complement strand
AGGGTTAGGGTTATCCCCAGGAGGCCGGCAGGCCAGATCCAGTGGCTGTGAGGTGTGCAGAGCAGCGGTCCGAGGTGAGGGCGCTGGATAGCGGAAGCGTGGGCCCGGGCGTTTTGGCGTGGTGGGCCTTTGAAGGTCACCGTGTCTCGCAGCGCCCTGCCCGTTCTCCCGCCCTGAATGAACGGCAGCACCCCAAGCCCCCGGGCGGTGGCTCGGCATCAGGGTGAGTCCAGTGCTGAGGCTCGGGGTCCCCAATCTCCGGCGTTGCGGCACCAGGCCCCTTGGGAGAGGCCGCTCTGGGTCGATCTAGGGTTACGGTCAGCCCCCAGGAGGCCGGTGGACCTGATCAGCGGCTGTGCAGCACGCTGAGGGTTGGGCCGAGGTGAGGGCGCTGGCAAACCTGAGCATGAGCCGAAGCGTTTTAGCACGGGGGGCCTTCAAAGGTCAGCGGTGGCTCGGAGGGCCCTGCCCGTTCTCCTGCCCCGATTGACCAGTGGGCCCCTAACGGCTCGGGTGGCTGAAGGGCAGCAGGGTGAGTCCGGCACTTGGACTCGGGGTCCCCATCCCCAGCGTTCCAACGCCAGGCCCCTTGGGAAGGCCCCTCAGGGGGTGACCTTTGGTTAGCGTTAGCACCCAGGAGGCCAGCAGGCCCGATACACCACCTGTGCGTCGAGCAGAGTTTGGCCGAGGTGAGGGTGCTGGTGAACATGAGCCTGGGCCAAAGTGTTTTGGTTCGGGGCGCCTTCAAATGTCTGCGGGGGTTCGGAGGGCCCTGCCCTTTCTCCCACCCTGAATGAACGTCAGCGCCCCTAGCGGCCCGGGTGGCGACAGTGCACCGGGTGAGTCCTGCTCTGGGGCTCTGAGTCACCAATTCCAAGCGTTGCAGAGCCAGGCCCCTTGGGATGTGCCCCACGGGGTCGACCTAGGGTTTCGGTTAGCCCCCAACAACCCAGCAGGCCCAATCCTCTGTCTCGGCTGCGAGAGGTGGGCGGGCTGAGGTAAAGGCACTGGCGAGTGGGAGCGTGGGCCCCTGCATTTTGGCGCAGGAGTCTTCAAATGTTGCCGGTTTCTCCAGGGCCATGTCCATTCTCCAGCCCTGAATGACTGGCGGAGCCCCTAGTAGCCCGGGTGGCAGCATTGCGGCAGGGTGAGTCTGGCTCTGGGGCTTGGGGTCCCCAATCCCCGGCGTAGCGGCACCAGGACCCTTGGGAGGGGCCCCTGGGGGGCCGACCTAGGGTTAGGGTTAGACCCCAGGAGGCAGGCAGGCCCGATCCGCCCGCTGTGCATGGAGCGGAGGGGCGGGCCAAGGTGAGGCTGCTGGCGAGCGGGAGCATGGGCCCAAGCATTTTGGCGCGGGGAGCCTTCGAAGGTCTCTGGGTGCTCTGAGGGCCCTGCCCGTTCTCCCGCCCTGAATGACCGGCAGCGCCCCTATCGGTCAGGGTGGAGGCAGGGTGGCATGTTGAGTCCGGCTCAGGGGCTCGGGGGTCCACAATCCCCACGTTGCGGCGCCAAGCCCCTTGGGAGGGGCCCTCGTGGGCCGACCTATGGTTAGGGTTAACCCCCAGGAGGCCAGCAAGCCCGATCCGCCGGCTTGCTGCGAGGGGAGGCGCAGGGCGAGGTGAGGGCGCTGGCGAGAAGGAACATGGGCCTAAGCGTTTTGGGGCAGGGGGCCTTGGAATGTCACAGGGGTTTGGAGGGCCCTGCCCGTTCTCCCGCCCTCAATGACCGTCGATGCCCCTAGCGGCCCAGGTGGAGGCGGGGTGGCAGGGTGAGTCCGGTGCTGGGCCTTGGTTTTCCAAAGGGCATTCCGGCGCCAGGCCTGTTGGGAGAGGCCCCTCTGGGGCCGACCTAGGGTTAGTGTTAGCCCCCAGGAGGCCTACAGACCCAATCGGCTGGCTGTGCGGTGATTGGAGGGGCGAGCTGAGGTGAGGTCACTGGCGAGTGAGAGGGTGCACCCAAGCGTATTGGCGTGGGGGGCCTTCAAGGTCGCCAGGGGCTCGGAGGGCCCTGCCCATCCTCCCGTCCTGAAAGACCAACGGCGCCCATAGCAGCCTGGGTGGCGATGGGGAGGCACGGTGAGTCCGACGCTGGGTTTCATGGGTCCTCAATCCCCGGCATTGCGGTGCAAGGCCACTTAGGAGGGGCCCCTCGGGGGTCGACCTAGGTTTAGGGTTAGCACCCAGGATGACAGCAGGCCCGATCTGCCCGCTGTGCGGCGAGTGGAAGGGCGGCCTGAGGTGAGGGCGCTTCGAGTGGGAGCGTGGGCCCAAGCGTTTTGGCATGGGGGGCCTTCGAAGGTTGCCAAAGACTCGGAGGGCCCTGCCCTTTCTCCTGCCCTGAATGACCGGCGGCGTCCCAAGCAGCCCGGGTGGCAGTGGGGTGGCAGGTTGAGTCCAGCGCTGGGGCTCGGGGGTCCCCAACCCGGCGTTGCGGTCCCAGGCCCCTTGGGAGGGTCCCCTCGGGGGCCGCCCTAGGGTTAGCGTTAGCCCCCAGGAGGCCGGCAGGCCCAATCTGCCAGCTGTGCGGCGTGCAGAGGTGCAGGCCAAGGTGAGGGTGCTGGCGAGCGGGAGCGTGGGCTCAAGCGTTTTGGCGCGGGGGGCCTTTGAAAGTCACCGGAGGCTCAGAGGGCCCTGCCCGATTTCCCGCCCTGAATGACGCGCGGTGCCCCTAGTGGCCCAGGTGGCCTGGGGGCGGCAAGTTGAGTCTGGCGCTGGGGCTCAGGGGTACCCAATCCCCGGCGTTGTGGTGCCAGGCCTCTTGGGAGCCGACCTTGGTTTAGGGTTAGCCCCCAGGAGGCCAGCAGGCCCGATCCGCCGGCTGTGCGCTGAGCGGAGGGGCGGGCCAAGGTGAGGGCGCTGGTGAGCGGGAGCATGGGCCCAAGCCTTTTGGCGCAGTGGGCCTTCGAAAGACGACAGGACTCGGAGGGCCCTGCCCATTCTCCCGCACTGAATGTCTTGCGGCGCCCCTAGCAGCCCATGTGGTGGCGGGGCGGCAGGGTTAGTCCGGCGCTGGGGGTCGGGGGTTCCCAATCCCCTGCATTGCACGGCCAGGCCCCTTGGGTGGGGCCCCTCGGGGGCAGACCTAGGGTTAGGGTTAGCCCCCTGGAGGCCGGGAGGCCCGATCCGCCAGCTGTGTGTGAGCAGAGGGGCGGGCTGAGGTAAGGGCTCTGGCGAGCGGGAGCGTAGGCCCAAGAATTTTGGCGCGGTGGGACTTTGAAGGTCTCCGGGGGCACCGAGGGCCCTACACGTTCTTCCGCCCTTAATGACCGGCCACGCCCATAGCGGCCCGGGCGCCGGCGGGGCGGCAGGTGAGTCCGGTGCTGGGGCTCGGGGGTCCCCAATCCCCACATTGTGGCGCCAGGCCCCTTGGGAGGGTCTCCTCGGGGGCCTCCCAAGGTGAGGGTTTCCCCAGGAGGCCGGCAGGCCTGATCCGCTGGCTGTGCAGCGAGCGGAGGGGCAGGCCGAGTTGTGGGCACTGGCGAGCGGGAACGTGGGCCCAATCGTTTTGGCTTGGGGGGCCTTCGATTGTCGCCGGGGACTCGGAAGGTCCTGCCCGTTCTCCCGCCCTGAATGACCGGCCGGCGCGCCTAGCGGCCCGGGTTGCGGCAGGGCAGCAGGGTAGAGTCTGGCGCTGGGGCTCGGGGGTTCCCAATTCCAGACGTTGCAGTGATAGTCGCCTTGGGATGGGCCCCTCGGTGGCCGACCTAGGGTTAGAGTTTGCCCCCAGGAGGCCAGCGGTCCCGATCCGCCCGCTCTGCAACAAGCGGAGGGGTGGTCTGAGATGAGGGCGCTGGCGAGCAGGAGCGTGGGCCCAACCGTTTTAGTGTGGGGGGCCTTCGAAGGTCATCGGGGGCTCGGAAGGCCCTACTCATTGTCCCGCCCTGAATGACCGGCGGCACCCCTAGAGGCCCGGGTGGCGGTGGTCCGGCAGGGTGAGTCCAGAGCTGGGGCTCGGGGGTCCCCAATCACCACGTTGCTGCCCCAGGCCCCTTGGGATGGGCTCCTCAGGGGCCTACCTAGGGTAGGGTTAGCCCCAGGAGGCCAGCAGTCCCGATCTGCCAGCTGTGCGGCGAGCGGAGGGGCGGGCCGAGGTGAGGGCACTGAGT
Organism: Ursus maritimus; assembly: GCF_017311325.1. Lineage (NCBI taxonomy): Eukaryota > Metazoa > Chordata > Mammalia > Carnivora > Ursidae > Ursus > Ursus maritimus. Next base: position 8,535 of record NW_024426364.1, on the reverse strand, counting down.
AGCGGGAGCATGGGCGCAAGCGTTTTGATGTGGGGTGCCTTCGAAGGTCGCTCAGGGCTCGGAGGTCCCTGCCCTTTGTCCCGCCCTGAATGACCAGCGGCGCCCCTAGCGGCCCGGGTGGTGGCATGGTGGCAGGGTGAGTCCGGTGCTGGGGCTTGGGGGTCCTCAATCCCAGGCGTTGCGGCTATAGGCCCCTTGGGATGGGTCCCTCGGGGTCCGAACTAGGGTTTGAGCTAACCCCCAGGAGGTCAGCAGGACCGATCCGCTGGCTCTGTGACGAGTGGAGGGGTGGTTCAAGATGAGGGCGCTAGGGAGCTGCACCATGGGACCAAGCATTTTGGCACTGGGTGCCTTTGAATATTGCAGTGGGCTCGGAGGGCCCTGCCTGTTCTCCCGCACTGAATGACTGGTGGCGCCCCTAGCGGCCCGGGTGGCGGCGGGACGACAAGTTGAGTCCTGACTGTTGCTCGGAGGTCCCGAAACGCCGGTGTTGCGGCACAAGGTCCCTTGGGAGGGGCCCCTTGTGGGCCGACCTAGTGTTAGGGTTAGCCCCCAGGAGACTGGCAGGACCGATCCGCTGGCTCTGTGACAAGCGGAGGGGTGGTTCAAGATGAGCGCACTGGAGTGCAGGGCCATGGGACGAGGCACATTGGCGCGGGGGGTCTTCGATGGTCACAGGTGGCTCAGAAGGCCCTGCCCGTTCTCCTGCCCTGAATGAATGGCGGCGACCCTAGCAGCCCAGGTGGCGGCGGGGCAGCAGTGAGTCCGGCGCTGGGGCTCGGTAGTCCCCAATCCCTGCTGTGGCGATGCCTGGCCCCATGGGAGGGGCTCCTCGGCGGCCGATCTATAGTTAGGGTTAGCCCCCAGGAGGCTGGCACTACTGATCCATCAGCACTGCGACTTCGGTGGGGCGGGCCGAGGTGAGGGCGCTGGCGAGCGGGATCGTGAGCCCAAGAGTTTTGGCGCGGGTGGCCTTCAAAGGTAGCCGGGGGCTCTGAGGGCCCTGCCCGTTTTCCCGCCCTTAATGACTGGCTGCACCCCTAGCAGCCCAGGCAGACGTGGGACCGCAGGGTGACTCTGGAGCTGGAGCTTGGGTATCCCCAATCCCCGGCCTGGTGGCGCCAGGTCCCTTAGGAGGGGTCCCTCGGGGTTGGACCTAGGGTTAGGGTTAGCGGCCGGATCCACTGGCTGTGCAGCGAGCGGAGGGGCAGGCCAGGTGAGGGCGCTGGTGAGCGGAAGCGTGGGCTCAAGCGTTTTGGATGGGGGGGCCTTCGAAGGTCGCCGTGGGCTCGGAGGGCCCTGCCCGTTCTCCCGCCCTGAATGACTAGAGGCACCCCGAGCAGTCCGGGTGACGGCGTTGCGGCAGGGTGAGTCTGGCTCTGGGGCTCAGGAGTCCCCAATCCCCGTCGTTGCGTCACCAGGCCCCTTGGGAGGGGCCACAAGGGGGTCGACCTAGGGTTAGGGTTAGCCCCCAGAAGGCCTGCAGGCCCAATCCACCAGCTGTGCGGCGAGCAGAAGAGAGGGCCAAGGTAAGGGCGCTGGCGAGCGGGAGCGTGGGCCCAAGCATTTTGGTGCGGGGGGCCTTCGAATGTCGCCAGTGGCTCAGAGGGCCCTGCCCGTTTTCCCTCCCTGAACGACCGGCGGCGCCCCTAACGGCCCAGGTGGTGGTAGGGCGGGAGGGTGAGTCCGGCATTGGGGCTTGGGAGTCCCCAATCCCCAGTGTTGCAGCAATAGGAACCTGGGATGGGCCCCTATGGGGCCCACCAACGGTTAGGGTAACACCCAGGAGGCTGGCAGTCCCGATCCACCGGCTGTGCAGCGAGCAGAGGGGCGGACCGAGGTGAGGGCGCAGGCGAGCGGGAGCATGGGCCCAAGCGTTTTGGCGTGGGGGGCCTTTGAAGGTCGCCAGGGGCTCGGAGGGATCAGCCCGTTCTCCCTGCCTGAATGACCGACGGTGCTCCTAGCGGCCCGGATGGTGGCAGGGTGACACGGTCAGTCTGGCGCTGGGGCTCGGGGGTCCCCAATCCCAGGCATTGCAGTGCCAGGCCCATTTGGAGGGGCCCCTCAGGGGCCAACCTAGGGTTATGGGTAGCCCCCAGGAGGAGGGCAGGCCTCATCCGCTGGCTCTGTGGCGAGCGGAGGGTAGGGCCAAGGTGAGGGCTCTGAGGAGCAAGAGCCTGGGCTTCAGCGTTTTGGATGGGGGCGCCTTTGAAGGTTGCCGTGGGCTCGGAGGGCCCTGCCCGTTCTCTCGCCCTGAATGACCAGCAGCACCCCTAGCGGCCTGGGTGGCGGCGGGGCGGCAGGGTGAGTCCGGCACTGGGGCTCGGGGGTCCCAAATCCCAGGCATTGTGGTGCCAGGCCCCTTCGGAGGGGCCCCTCAGGGGCCCACCTAGGGTTATGGGTAGCCCCAGGAGGAGGGCAGGCCTCATCCGCCGGCTCTGTGGCGAGCGGAGGGGTGGGCTGAGGTGAGGGCGCTGAGGAGCGGGAGCTTGGGCTCAAGCGTTTTGGCATGGGGGGCCTTCAAAAGTCACCAGTGGCTCGGAGGGCCCTGCCCATTCTCCCGCCCTGAATGACCGGTGGCAACCCTAGCAGCCCAGGTGGCCTGGGGGTGGCATGTTGGCTAGGCGGTACCCAATCCCCGGCGTTGCGGTGCCAGGCCTCTTGGGAGCCAACCTAGGGTTTGGGTTAGCCCCCAGGAGGCTGGCAGGGCAGATCCACTGGATGTGCGGAGAGCGGAAGCGCTGGCTGAGGTGATGCCGTTGCTGTGCAGGAGCGTGGGCCCAAGCATTCTGGCGCGGGCGGCCTTCGAAGGTCGCCGGGGGCTCGGAGGGCCCTGCCCGTTCTCCCGCCCTGAATGATCCTCAGTTCCCCTAGCGGCCTGGGTGGAAGAGGGGGGGCAGTGTGAGTCCGGTGCTTGGGCTTGGGGGTCCCAAATCCCCAGCATGGCGGCACCAGCACCTTGGGATGGGCCCCTCGGTGGCCGACCTAGTGTTAGAGTTTGCCCCCAGGAGGCCGGCAGTCCCGATCCGCCCGCTCTTCAACGAGCGGAGGGGTGGTCCGAGATGAGGGCGCTGGCGAGCAGGAGCGTGGGCCCAAGCCTTTTGGTGCGGGGGGCCTTCGAAGGTCGTCGGGGGCTTGGAAGGCCCTACTCGTTGCCCCGCCCTGAATAACTGGCGGCACCCCTAGCGGCCCGGGTGGCGGCGGTCCAGCAGGGTGAGTATGGCGCTGGGGCTCGGGGGTCCCTAATCACCGCGTTGCTGCCCCACTCCCCTTGGGATGGGCTCCTCGGGGGCCTACCTAGGGTTAGGGTTAGCTCCAGGAGGCCAGCAGTCCCGATCTGCGGGCTGTGCAGCAAGCGGAGGGGCGGGCCAAGGTGAGGGCGCTGACTAGCAGGAGCGTGGCCACAAGCGTTTTGATGTGGGGTGCTTTCGAAGGTCGCCCAGGGCTCGGAGGGCCCTGCCCTTTCTCCCGCCCTGAATGACCGGCGACGCCCCTAGCAGCCCGGGTGGTGGCGGGGTGGCAGGGTAAGTCCGGCGCTGGGGCTCGGGGTTCCTCAATCCCAGGCGTTGCGGCGATAGGCCCCTTGGGATGGGTCCCTCGGGGTCCGACCTAGGGTTTGAGTTAGCCCCCAGGAGGCCGGCAGGCCCGATCCGCCAGCTGTGCGGTGAGCAGAGCAGCGGGCCGAGGTGAGGGCACTGACTAGCAGTTGCGTGGCCGCAAGCTTTTTGGCGCGGGGTGCCTCGAAGTCACCGGGGGCTCTGAGGGCCCTACCCGTTCTCCCGCCCTGAGTGACCTGCAGCGCCCCTAGTGGCCCGGGCGCCGGCAGACTGGCAGGGTGATTCTGGCGCTGGGGTTCGGGGGTCCCCAATCCCTGGCGCTGCGGCGCCAGGCCCCTTGGGAGGGGCCCCTCGGGGGCCGACCTAGGGTTAGTGTTAGCCCACAAGAAGACGGCAGGCCA
>NW_024426364.1:0-2011 GCF_017311325.1 Ursus maritimus | reverse complement strand
CCCACAGGGGCTGACCTAGGGTTAGGTTTAGCCCCTAGGATGCCGGCAGGCCCTATTCACCAGCTGTGTGGAGACTGGAGTGGCAGACCGAGGTGAGGGCACTGGTGAGCGGGAGCATGGGCCCAGGTGTTTTGGCGCGGGGGGCCTTTGAAGGTCGCCGTGTCTCGGAGGGCCCTGCCCGTTCTCCCGCCCTGAATGAACGGCAGCACCCCAAGCCCCTGGGTGGCGGCTGGGTGGCAGGGTGAGTCCAGTGCTGAAGGCTCGGGGGTCCCCAATCCCTGGCGTTGTGGCACCAGGCCCCTTGGGAGGGGCTCCTCGGGGGTCGATCTAGGGTTAAGGTTAGCCCCCAGGAGGCCGGTGGACCCGATCAGTGGCTGTGTGGCTCGCGGAGGGTTGGGCCGAGGTGAGGGCGCTGGCGAGACTGAGCATGAGCCCAAGCATTTTAGTGCGGGGGGTCTTCGAAGGTCAGCGGGGGCTCTGAGGGACCTGCCCGTTCTCCCGCTCTGAATGACCGGCGGGGCACCTAAGGCTCGGGTGGCTGAAGGGCAGCAGGGTGAGTCTGGCACTTGGGCTCGGGGTCCCATCCCCAGCGTTGTGGCCCCAGGCCACTTGGGAGGGGCCCCTGGGGGGCCGACCTAGGGTTAGGGTTAGCCCTCAGGAGGCCAGCAGACCCGATCCGCCCACTGAGAGGTGAGCGGAGGGGCGGGCCAAGGTGAGGGCGCTGGGGAGCGGGAGCGTGGGCACCAGCGCTTTGGCGCCCTGGGCCTTTGAATGTTGCCATGGCTCGGAGGGCCCTGCCCCTTCTCCTGGCTGAATAACCAGCGGCGTCCCTAGCGGCTCCATTGCTGGTGAGGCAACGGGGGGAGTCCTGCACTGCGGCTCGGGGATCCCCAATCCCCGGCGTTGCGGCGCGAGGCCCCTTGGTATGGGCCCCTCGGGGGCAGACCTAGGCTTAGGGTTAGCCCCCAGGAGGCCGGCAGGCCCGATCTTCTGGCTGTGCGGTCTGTGGAGCAGCAGTCTGAGGTGAGGGCGCTGGCGAGTGGGAGCGTGGGCCCAAGCTTTTTGGCGCGGGGGGCCTTCAAAGGTCACCGGGGCTTGGAGGGCCCTGACCATTCTCCCATCCTGAATGACCGGCGACGCCCCTAGTGCCCCAGGAGGCGGCGGGGCAGCAGGGTGAGTCCAGCGCCGGTGCTCGGGGGTCCCCAATCCCCGGCGTTGCGGCGCCAGGCCCCTTGGGAGGTGCCCCTTGGGGACCGAACGAGGGTTAGGGTTAGACCCCAGGAGGCCGGCAACCTGGATCGGCTGGCTGTGAGGTGTGCGGTTCAGCAGTCCGAGGTAAGGGCATTGGTGAGCAGGAGTGTGGGACAAAGCGTTTCGGCGTAAGGGCCTACGAAATCGCTGGGGACTTGAAGGGCCCTGCCCGTTCTTCTGCCCTGAATGACTGGCTGCTCCACTCACGGCCTGGGTGTGGCGGGGCGGCAGGGTAAGTGTGGGACTGGGGCTCGGGGGTTCGAAATCCCTGGCGTTGCAGCGCCAGGCCACCTGGGAGGGTCCACTCGGGGCCGACCTAGGGTTAGGGTCAGCCCCCAGGAGGCCGGCAGGCCAGATCCACTGGCTGTACGGTGTGCAGAGCGGAGGGTCGAGGTGAGGGCGCTGGAGAGCGGGAGCGTGGGCCCATGCGTTTTGACGTGGGGGGCCTTCGAAAGTCGCCGGGGGTTCGGAGGGCCCTGCCTGTTCTCCTTCCCTGAATGACCGGCGGCACCACTCAAGGCCCGGGTGACATAGGGGCAGCAGGGTGAGTCCGGCGCTGGGGCTTGGAGGTCCCCAATCCCCAGCATTGCAGCACCAGGCCCCTTCGGAGGGGCCCCTCGGAGGCCGACCAAGGGTTAGGGTTAGCCCCCAGGAGGCCGGCAGGCCCAATCGGCTGGCTGTGCGGTGTGCCGAGCAGCGGTCCAAGGTGAGGGCGCTGGCGAGCGGGAGCGTGGGCCTGGGCATTTTGGCGCGGTGGGCC
>NW_024426363.1:479-1031 GCF_017311325.1 Ursus maritimus | reverse complement strand
GGGCATGGAGCCTATTTTAAAAACAGAGAGAAAAGAATCGCAGACACAGTGGTGTAGATTTGATAACATTCTCCCTATGAGCCCTAAAAAATGCTTGAATGCCATGAACTACACACTTTAGGGACAGTGACCAACAAGAACTCAAACACTCATAACAGCCTGCTGTCCATCATCCTTGTTTGGACGCACTTGTCCAGCTGGGCCAGGGAGTGTCCATGCTCTAGTGGGGGCCTTTGCTCCTTCCGGAGCTCTCCCATTGTTGGCTAGTAAGTGCAAGCATGGAGAGAGGCCATGCTTCATGACTATATACACATAGCCTCGCAAAGCAAGACTAGAAGTCAAACAGCATCAAATGAATAATGGTGGTTGGTTTTCAATGATAGAACTTCATTATTGACAAATCGTCAACAATTGATGAGCTTCCTCACAAAGGATGTGAGATGAAATGCAACAGAAAGTCGTGTTTATATCTGAATCTAAGTCTCTCAATAAAAGGTTGCTTATTATCACGTGCAAAATAGTATACAGCAGATGATAGATTTAAATGCAAAA
>NW_024426363.1:242-434 GCF_017311325.1 Ursus maritimus | reverse complement strand
GGGGAGCTTCTCCAGGGTGTGGGTATGGAAGGGTCCCTCTCTATGTGTCCTTTGTATATTCCCTGATTTTTTAAAAAAAGATTTTATTTGAGAGAGAATGAGAGAGCAGGAGTGGTGAGTAAGGGGGATGTGGGGGGGAGGGAGAAGAGGGACAAGCAGGCACCAAGCTGAGTGCAGAAACAGAGGCCTGGC
>NW_024426362.1:0-1031 GCF_017311325.1 Ursus maritimus | reverse complement strand
TGCTTCTCTCTCTGCCTGCTGCTCTCCCTGCTTGTGCTTTCCCTCTATCTCTTCCTCTGACAAATAAATAAAATCTTTAAAAAAGAAAGTAATTTGAGCCCATACATTCATGATATCACAATTATTTATTTATATGCTTGTGAGCAATTTGTGAGTGGAAACCTTATCTCGTTCATCTTTGTACCAGCGACTACCAGGGTGTCTGATTGAGAAGGGGCTCAGGAAATGCTAAGTCAACTTACCTGGGCCCATTTAAACTTGTGTTAGGAAAGCTCTAACAGCTTTGGCTACACTAAGCTATGCTGAGAGAAACTTTACGCATAAGGACGCAATAACATGATTTGTCCTGCCGTATAATTAAATCGCAGTGAGAATAAATTCTGTTCAGTTTTCATCTTCCTTCTTTTCTTTAGCTTCCCAGGTACCCTGTAGAGTGCCTGTCATTTACAAGACACATAGACAGCAGATTAAAAAATCTAACTCACAACTCACTATGCTATAATTCAGATGTGCAGAGAAGTCACCATCTACTGGTTGACAGGGAAAAACTTGAACCCAAGTCTAGTCCTGTTTAAAGCCTAGTGTGACCATAGAATGTAGAAGCAATCTCTTTGGGTGGTGTTCAGACACTCTAGGATGAAAACATTTCATTCTCTTTTTCTTTCTTGGATGCTGTCCAGTTTTAAACGAAAACAAGGTGGACTTGGTGACCTTGTGGTGCTGTGGGGGGAGATCCCTGGCTTCCCGCTGTCCGTGAGTGTGCTCTGGCTGGCATCTCCTATTCTGAGAGCTCCGTTCTTCTCTGCCTGGCCGTGGAATTGCGCTATGGGTCCCCAGTGTTGAAATCTACTGGTGCTGAGCTCAAGGTCCATCCATCCGACGTAGGCACCTCAGCCTCTGAGTCTCTCACCACATCTTCTCCATCCAGCTGGCCTCGACATCCGATCACACCCCCGAATGTAGGATTTCTTCTCCCACACAAGCGGGCTCTAAACCAGGATCCGTGCCACAGGGAACCCGAGCGGCTCAGG
>NW_024426361.1:0-1031 GCF_017311325.1 Ursus maritimus | reverse complement strand
GTAAGTATATTATTTTTTATTCAATGTTCATGTTTTTCCACGTAACTAAAAGTTTTTAGAACATCATTGCATATTTGTTTGGCACTAACTACTTAATAAAAGAAATGGTTAGATATTTCCTTTTTTTCTTAGGGGCACAGTGAAAAAATTAGTGAGCCATGAACCAATGGAAGTTTAGGAATCTCTAAGTTAATAAATTGGTATTGCGGTTTGTAATTAAATCTGAAATCATGTTGGTTGATTCAGATTCATCCTTGAGATTTGATTACCCCTGAGTCAACTCAACAAAGGATATTCTTGACTCTGTCAGGATGAGTACTGTACCTTGAAACGTGCAGTGACTCCAAATTACCCCACAGGTCCAATCTTCATGGAGCAGACAGCTTTTTCTTTATTATCACCTGCAGCAGAGCTGGTGGCTTGTCACCATGTCTTGGATTTTCTCATGTGTAACAAGCATCCAAATAATATGTTTACCGTGAGGACTAAATGAGCTAGGATTTATAAAGTACTTAGAACAGTTTGCTGATGTTTTATTGTTGTTGCTGTAGCAGTAATAGTAATCATCATTGACATCATCATGGTAATCCTCTCCAGCATCCTTTTTTTTTTTTTTTTTAAAGCGTTCCTCAATGCTTTGGCATCCTGATAAATTCACTCATTTGAGATTGATTGTTGGGTCCTAATACTTGCAATTATAAACGTCCCAGAAACTCTTAAGGTAAAGTTTGTACAATTTGGAAAGAGTCTGAAATCACTTATTTGGGCAACTTTGGGGCATTTTCTTCCCTTTTACATTTCCACTGTTACACAATACTCGTATAATCTACTTTTTTTTTTCTGTGCTCTTTTACATTTTCTTACTGTGTTAAGAAATACCCATCTCTCTCTCTCTCTCTGGGTTATCCTTTATTTTCTTGGGGTCCTAACAAGTAAGTCTGAGTATAAAGCATTGGAGGATTTTATATTTTTATGGTGTGATATGTATCACTTTCCAAGACAGCTCTCCTCCATGTGGATTAATGCTGTGT
>NW_024426360.1:0-1032 GCF_017311325.1 Ursus maritimus | reverse complement strand
CCTGTGGATGGGCTTGCTTCCAAGCACATACATGGAAGATGCAAAGGTGGGTAGGATTGGTGCGGGACAGGAAGAAGACCAAAAGCAGACAAGAGTCCGACCCCTCCCCTGATCCAGGAACTGCTACGGGAGAGGGTACAGGAGGTAGAATCCATGCGAAACTCCAAGGTCACCAGCTGAACACAGGAGGCATAGGTCAAGGGATCTGGAGATGCAGGGGTTGAAGGCTGCTCTGAGCTACCTCTGGGAGGAAGGGAGGGAAGGAATGAGGAGACACTGCCTGCCCCTGGCCCATGCCAGCTGCCCACCGCTCCGACACGCATCCGTCTACACAGCTGACACACAGCCTGGGCTCAGGATGGGCTGGCTCGGGTCCCTCAATCCTCAGTGGGACAGCTGGCCCCAGGGCTCAGAGACAGGCTGAGGGAGATGAGAGGGAAAGCTGCCCCACCCAGGTCATCCCCTCCTTGAGCAGACAGCCCTTCAAAACTGCTAAAAAAAAAAAAAAACAAAAACAAAAAACCCACTAACGGCGTTGAAAGACATGCCATGGATGAACTAAGGCATAGAGATATGTAAAAGAACATTCATTTTTAAGTTCAGAGCTGTCTGGGGAGAGCTTCCCTGAGGAAGACTGAGGGGAGGGCAGGCCATGCTGAAAAAGGAGACATGGCTCTCCTGATTGGGGACCTGTAGCCCCCTTCCAGGGCAGGGCATCATCCTCGCAACATACAAGATCCATGAAAGTGTTCCATCAGGGCCAGATGTTTGTCTCGAGAAGGCTACCCTGGCATCGGACGGCACAGGGCACCAGGGACGAGAGCCAGATGGAGGACGGACAATACCCCAGAGGCCATGGGGCAAGAGCAGAGGCACATGACCTTGCAGATGATGATGAAAAGCAGGAGGTGGCAGCATGGAGCCGTCCCGAAAGTACCATGGGTGCAGTGCCCACAGCAACACTGACTGGGTGACTTCTGTGCCCGGTGTCGCTGACTTCAGTGGGCTCCAGACTAGTCCTGAGCACAACTC
>NW_024426359.1:0-1032 GCF_017311325.1 Ursus maritimus | reverse complement strand
CAGCAAAGGGGGCAGAGGTCCCAGAAACATCCCTTTCCTCAGCCCTTGCCCCAAGGCCCTGTGGGTTCCCAGGACCAGAAGCAACCCCCTGGGCCTTTTCGGACTAATAATTAGTTGAGATAATAATGAAGATAATGCTGACGCATGTACATTCACTAGCACGCACCATGAATTACCCCAGTGAATGAGGCAGACGCTAGTATTATTCCCATTTTACAGATGAGGAAACTAATGGAACAAAAGGTTTAACTGCCAGGCCCAAAGTCACACAGCTGGAGAGTGGTGGTTCTGGGGTTTGAACCCAGGCAGTCTGAATGCAGATTCCCCACAATATTCCCAAGGGGTACTGGGAATATCCCATTCTGCAGGATTCCATATTCCACCCCAGTCCGGACTGCATCAGCTCCACGCTCACAGGCACCAGCAGCAGAGCGGCCACGTCATGCCAAGTGTCGCACAGCCCTTCCTGCTAACAGTCAAAAGCGTGGATCCTATACTCACTTTACAGACGGGAAAACTGAGGCTCAAAGAGGTCAGGAGACTGGTGGATGGTCATGTGACCCACAAGGCCAGAGCTGGGATCTGACTGGAAATCTAACCCCTCCACAGCCTCCTCCTGGCCTCATGGGCTCCTGCACCACTGGCTGCATGTACCACAGCCTGAGGAACTGTAAACCGAATCCAAAGCAAAAATCAATCAAGGGGCACCTGGGTGGGATGGCTCGTTAAGTGTCCGACTCTTGATTTCAGTTCCGGGTCGTGGGGTTGAGCCCTACGTCTGAGCCTGCCTGAGACCCTCTCTCCCTCTCCCTCTGCCCTTCCCCCTGTGCGCGCTCTCTCTCAAATAAATTAATAAATAAATCTTTAAAAAAAATCAATCAAGACAATGGTGCCTCACCTTCACACCTCACATCACAGACACGAAATACCTGTTTACACAACATCTTTCTTGTGCTTCACAGCAGCTCTGCCGGAGGAGGCACATTATGCCCATTTTCCAGATGGGTAAATTAAGGCTCACCCACATGAACT
>NW_024426358.1:0-1032 GCF_017311325.1 Ursus maritimus | reverse complement strand
GGGTCCACGTGTGGTTCCGCTGACCCATGACTCCCGGGAACAAGGGGCAAAGACAGAAGATTCCCTCACTTCGGAATTGTCCTTCCTGAAAACTTTCCCCAGAGCTGAAAGTATGGAATGAATAAACCTGAAAACAACTGAAATGTCATCAAGCACACTTTTCTACCTGTCACTTTCCGAGAGGAAATGAAGGCCAGAGGGCAGGAGAGGTGTGCATGTCACACTCTTGCTGACAGAGTGGAGTCCAGGTTCCTGGTGCAGCTGGTGCTTTTCTGGGGGACAGAACGTACCCCTAGATTGGGAACCCAGGGTTTCCTCCCACACTCCCCACAGGGACATAGGAGAGACAGGAAATTCTTGCACTCATCCCCTTAAGGTCCAAATGAGATGTCCCTCGATCCTCTAAACCACCCACAGCTGGATCCCCCGTGCCCAACAGTCAGCTGTGCTAAACCGTGCAAAAGGGGACACACACTTTCTCAAATGTGCCTGCTGGGTCTCCCAGGGGGAGCCCCTCTGGAATTCAGGAATGTTCTCAGTAAAGGCTGGAGGAGGAAGCAGTGGGGGAAGAGAGAGATGTCCTCTGCGAAGTGCCCCCTCACAGCTCAGAACGGAAAGGACAGAAGAGGAACCAGTGAGTAGACTGGGTGCATTCTGAGGAAGGGTTCCCACTAAGAAGTCCCCGAGGCAGGTGCGTGTGAACGGATGAAGTCAGGACGCCATGGTATTGGTCTAGAAGGGCGGTAGCATAAGACGAAACTCACCCTCTGTTGGAACTGGCTTTCTAAACTTGCGTTGCCACTAACTCGAAATGAACATTGACCCTGACCATTTCCTCAACTTCCTCTTCTCTAAAATGAAAAAGTTTAAACAGATGTCTTACAAAGGACTTGCAGCCTGGGTAGTCGGTGGTCCTCTAAAGCTACTGAGAAATGGTTTTGGGGTGAGGGTGGAGCTAGGTGATCTACACTAAGGTCCCAGAGTTCTCCTCCCACACCCCACACCCTAGTGGGGCTCCCCTAGGAAAGATCA
>NW_024426357.1:0-1032 GCF_017311325.1 Ursus maritimus | reverse complement strand
AGCAGGGAGTCTGCTTGAATATTCTCTCCCTCTGCCCCTCCCCACTCACCCCCCTCAAATAAATAAATAAATACATCTTTAGAGCTGATAACTGAACTGGGTGCACACCTTTACTCATTATTATAATACTGAAACACTTACATTTGAGCTGCTGCCTCAAACCACTGCAAGTGCTTTCTGATGTTTCACCCACATGGCCGCTTCCCCTGAGCCTCCCTCTGGTCTGGCAACTAAAGGAGTAACACCTGGCGGAGTCAGAGTCCTTCAGCCAGCATCCTATGCTATGCCTGTTGTTCAATATTTTGTATGTTACCCCACTGCACCTTCTCAGCTTCTGTCAACCCCTTGTTGGCTGACTTCACCCATTCTGCAATAACCTCTGCTACCTTCTCCAAACCACACTCTCTTCCCCTGCAAACTCACCAGGCTGGGCTGGCGGCACCTGGCAGTGTGGGTAAGGGCACGGCCTGCCCTCTGGGGTGCCAGAACTCCATTCGGAAGGCCCCTCTCCAGGTGGGTGTGGTCCTAGGGACTGGCGTGGAGTCAGACACAACCACACTGGCTGTGAACTTGAGTAACAAGAACCTGGGCTTTCTGGTAGCAGCCTCCTGTCCACGCCTGGAGGTCCAAAGATCAACGGGTGGGCCTCCGGGGACCAAGGGTATGCCAAGCTGGTACTGTAATGGGGAAAAATCTGGCAAGCTGGGTGTGCAGTCAAGTCCTGGGGCCGAGAAGCTGGGGTGGGCTCTGAGAGGCCCCCCCGCCTTTTCCTCTGTGGGTGTCGAACAGGGAGGCTGGATTTCTGCAGATGGAAGAGGCTGCTAGGACTGGGGTTGGCAGCATCAGCTGGGCCTGGGGCTGCCTCCATGAGGGCCCTGGACCATTGTGGGTTGGGGAGCTGCCCTGAAGGGGCCGTTGGGTTGGATCTGGCACCTTGCTGATCAGAGGAAGGTGGCTCTGGCTGGGGCTGTGTCTGAGGAAAGGCAAGCCTGGCCTGGGGGGCCCCAGTTTCTGGGCCAGGCTTCCGGCCAT
>NW_024426356.1:0-1033 GCF_017311325.1 Ursus maritimus | reverse complement strand
ACTTGAGTCCCAAGGAACCCACGGATGGACATCAATGGATCTGTGAAAACCTTAAAATCATGGTCAAAATTCCATGCGATGGGTTAAGCCAATAAATATATCTGGTCTTTCCCCCTTGGTTAGGGAGGGTCTTTTATTAACTTCTATTAGATGACAGCCAAGGATACCCAATTGAGTTGTAAATAGCAGAGGACTAAATCACTTTAACATGGTGGAAATGTGACTTCAAACTTTAAAGGAATTAATCAGATGGCAAGAAAACAGTGGAGACAGGGAGGGAAGTTTCTGGAGGGGTGAACTTTATTGGTGGTGAAGGAATAGACATAACCTCGTTTTGGAAATACTTTCCATCACCCACCCACCTTGATATATCTGTATGATGAGAGGAGGGCTCTTGCTTTAATATTGTCTTTTCTCTTTGAAATTTCTACTACATCGTTTTACATCTTCCTCTTATTTCTTCATCCACACTTCTGGTGTTTTGCTACTGACCTCCCTTGGAGAGATGTTGTAAGGCTTAAATCATTAATGATTATGAAGTGCTTTGGAAAGAAAAGGTATCGCTTCAGTACTAACTCAGATGTGCCTAGGAATTATAGCATACACAATACAAAGCAAAAGGCATGTTGTCAGAATTCCTGATGGGGCCCTGGATCAGCCAGGCCTCCCACTCACATCGGGGTGAATTAGGGCCACAGACTCAAAAGCACATCTGATGCTGCTTGGCTTGTGCTTGCTTCTGTTACAACATTATTTTGACATTTTGTGTGTTCATTTGTTGGACAAGTCTAAACCCTTTTGTAACCAAAGGAAACCAAAGTGCCTTCTATAAGCATTTTCCAAAGATGGTGTCAACCTGATTGAGCATGAAAAGTTGATCTACTGAATAAAAATGTTGGAGTAGCATGTTTATTTTACTTGTTTGGCCAGACATAAATAGGGCAGTGATTCAGGGGAAGTCTTCATTAGAACATACAATATATCTAATACTTTGGCAGTCAGTGATATCTTCTCTCTCTCTCTCTCTCTCTCT
>NW_024426355.1:0-1033 GCF_017311325.1 Ursus maritimus | reverse complement strand
AAAAAAAAAAAAAAAAAGAAAGAAAAGAAAAGAAAGAAGCTAAAACCTACTTCCTCTCAAACCGAAGCTTTGATTGTAGCTCTCTATGATCAATAGACTTGGTGCATGGGGAAAGTTTGTGCTGGCCTTCTGGGGGTGGGGCCTGCTACACTGATTCTTTGGCTGACTTGCGCTAGTGGAGATGAAACTGCAGGGCGATGGGGAGGGGGAAGGGCTTGGTGTAAGTGGCTGCGGCCTCCACCAGATGGTGCTGTTTTGCTCACTGAGATTGGTTAGTGATGACAGGGGTGGGAGGAATGGCATCATCCAACTGTCTTTTCTCTGGGTTGGGTAGCGCGTACTGCCACTCTTCAGGAAGCTCTCACAGAAGAGCAAACCATCACCCTGTTGTGTCCCTGGCTTCCACCAAATCCTTGTCTTCACCCTGCCTGCATCTGAGCGATTCATCTGTCAGGTGGCACAGCACTCGTGTTTTTTTGCAGGCACGTGACTGGATTTCCAAACTCTAAATTTTAGAGATCCCCACAGAGCAGACCCATGCTGATCCTCTGGGGGAGGGTCCTGCTGCACTTTTGCCATTTGCCAGTTTGTCCTGGAAACTGGTTGCACCACCACGCAGCGGTATGGATTTTATGGTAAAGTATAGCCAAGACCTGGTACCTAGGTTTGCAGCCCTCAGCCAGTGTCTCTGTTCCTATGCTAGTGAACAGGTCAGCTCAATGGCAACTGCTGGGTCCCTGTAGTATTTTCTTAATTTCATGTAAAGTGCATCACCCAATCAAGATGGGATTAAAGCATATACAGACACAAAACTAATTTTTTGGATTGTATTTTTTATTTTACAGTTTTTATATGTGACATTTTGTGGTACTAAAGAAGTGGTCTTGCAATCTCATATATTTTATTGTAGTGATATTTCAATCTCTATGACTAGAATCCCTAGCGTTCAAATCTCAGCTCTATCATGTGACCTTGGGCAAATTACTTAACTTCTCTCTGCCTCAGGTTCTTCATCTGTAAAATGGGAATAATT
>NW_024426354.1:406-1033 GCF_017311325.1 Ursus maritimus | reverse complement strand
CCCTCCGCTCGCTGCAGAGCTGGCGGATTGGGCCTGCTGGCATCCTGGGGGGTAACCCTAATACTAAGTGGGCCCCTGAGGGGCCTCTCACAAGGGGCCTGGCGCAGCAATGCCAGGGATTGGGGATACCGAGCCCCAGCACCTCACTCACCCTGGTGACACGCCGCCACCCAGTCTGCTAAGGGCGTCGCTGGTCATTCAGGGCGGGAGTATGGGCAGATCCCTCTGAGCCCCCGGCGACTTTCGAAGGCCCCCCACGCCAAAACTCAGGGGCCCACACTCCCGCTCACCATCGCCCTCACCTTGGCCCGACCATCCGCTCGTGGCACAGCAGGCGGATCGGGCCTGCTGGCCTACTGGGGTCTAACCCTAACCCTAACTCCTAACCCCTAACCCTAAGCCCTAAACCCTAACCCCTAACCCTAACCCTAACCCTAAACCCTAAACCTTAAACCCTAAACCCTAACCCTAACACTAATCCCTAAACCTTAATTCCTAACACTAGACCCAAAAGCCTAAATTCTAAACCCTAATCCTAACCGCTAACCCCAAACCCCAAACCCTAACCCTAAACCCTAAACCTTAAACCCTAAACCCTAACCCTAACACTAATCCCTAAACCTTAAT
>NW_024426354.1:0-398 GCF_017311325.1 Ursus maritimus | reverse complement strand
GTACCCTAAACCGTACCCTAACCCGTACTCTAACCCATACGCTAACCCATACCCTATCCCTAACCCGGACTCTAACCCATACCCTAACCAGTACATAAACCTAACATGTACCCTAACTTGTACCCTAACCCTAAACCGTACCCTATCCCTAACCTGTTCCCTAACTCGTATCCTAACTCTAACCCTAAACCGTAACCAAACCTGTACCATAACCCTAACCCGTACCCTAACCCTAAACCGTACCCTAAACCGTACCCTAACCCGTACCCTAAACCGTAACTAATGCCTACCCTAACCCGTACACTAACCCTAACCCATACCCTAACACTAACCCGAACTCCAACCCTAACCCTAACCCTAAACCCAAACCCTAATCCCTATCCCGTACCCTAAACCTT
>NW_024426353.1:0-12669 GCF_017311325.1 Ursus maritimus | reverse complement strand
TTCCTTTTCATATTATTCTTTATTAATATGCAGAAATGAAATTAATTTTTGTGTTGATTTTGTATTCTGTAAATTAGGCGAATTTATTAGTATTAAAGGACTTTTTGTAGATTCTTTAGTTTTTCCTACATATATGTTCATGTCATGTGTGACAGAGTCAATGTTATATCTACCTTTCCAAATGAATGCCCTTTATTTCTTTTTCTTTTTTTTTTTTTAAGATTTTATTTATTTGACAGAGAGAGAGACAGCCAGCGAGAGAGGGAACACAAGCACGGGGAGTGGGAGAGGAAGAAGCAGGCTCATAGCTGAGGAGCCTGAGCCTGATGTGGGGCTCGATCCCAGAACGCCAGAATCACGCCCTGAGCCGAAGGCAGGCGCTTAACCGCTGTGCCACCCAGGCGCCCCTCTTTTTCTTTTTTTTAAATAGATTTTATTTATTTATTTGACAGAGAGAGAGAGACAGCCAGTGAGAGAGGGAACACAAGCAGGGGGAGTGGGAGAGGAAGAAACAGACTCCCAGCAGAGGAGCCTGATGTGGGGCTCGATCCCAGAATGCCAGGATCATGCCCTGGGCCGAAGGCAGATGCTTAATGACTGTGCCACCCAGGTGCCCCCCTTTATTTCTTTTTCTTGATTAATAGTTCTGGCTAGGTTTTCCAAAACTATGTTGAATAGAAATGGTGAAAACATCATTCTTGTCTTATTTTTAATCTTGGAGGAAAGGTTTTACAATTGTGTAAGCTATTATTCATAGCTTTTCTTACATGGCTTTATCACACTGAAGTAGTTTCTTTCTAGTTTGTTTAGTGTTTTCATCATAAAAGAGCATTGAATTTTTTTCTTCCAAATTTTTGTTTATAATTTTAGTTACTTAACACAGTGTAAAATTGATTTCAGGAGTAGAATTTAGTGATTCATCACTTACATATAACATCTAATGTTCATCACAACAAGTGCCCTCCTTAATACCCATCGCCCATTTAGCCCACCCCCCACCCACCTCCTTCATCAACACTCAGTTTGTTCTCTATTGTTAAGAGTCTCTTGTGGTTTTCTTTCTTCTCTCTCTCTTTTTCCCCTTCCCATATGTTCCTCTGGTTTGTTTCTTAAATTCCACATATGAGTGAAATCATATGGTATTTGTGTTTCTCTTACTGACTTATTTCGCTTAGCATAATACCATCTAGCTTAATCCACATCATTGCAAATGGCAAGATTTCATTCTTTTTGATGGCTGAGTAATATCCCATTGTGTGTATATGTACTATCTCTTCTTTATGCATTCATCAGCTGATGGACACTTGGGCTCTTTCCACAGTTTGGCTACGGAATGGGAGAAGATATCTGCAAACAACATATCTGATAAAGGGTTAGTAGGCAAAATCTATAAAGAACTTATCAAACTCAACACCCAAAAAATAATCCAGTTAATAAATGGGCAAAAGATATGAATAGACATTTTTCCAAAGAAGATGTATAGATGGCCAACAGATACATGAAAAGATGCTCAACATCACTCAATACAAATCAAAACCACAATGAGGGAGCGCCTGGTTGGCTCAGTCAGATAACCATCTGACTTCGGCTCAGATCATGATCTCAGGGTCCTGGTATCCAGCCCCACATTGAACTCAGCACTCAGTTGGGAGTCTGCTTGAGATTCCCTCTCCCTCTCTTTCTACCCCTCTCCCCTGCTTGTGCTCTCTCACTCTCAAATAAATAAATCTTTAAAGAAATCCATGATGAGATACTACCTCACACCAGTCAGAATGACTAAAATTAACAACACAGGAAACAACAGATGATGGCGAGGATGCAAAGAAAGGGGAACCCTCTTACACTGTTGGTGGGAATGCAAACTGGTGCAGCCACTCTGGAAAACAGTATGCAGGTTATTCTAAAAGTAAAAAATAGAGCTACCCTATGATCCAGCAATTGCACTACTAGGTATTTACCCCAGGATGCAAAAATACAGGTTCAAAGGGGTACGTGTACTTGGATGTTTATAGCAGCATTATCAACAAGACCATTCAATTTTATCAAATATTTTCTCTGCACCAATTTAGATAATCATTTCCTCCCTTCTTTCTGTTTATTTGGTATGCTATATTGATTTTTATTGTGTTGAACAAACCTCACATTCCAAAAATTAAACCCGTTTCATCATTGTATATCATCCTTTTAATGCGCTGTTCAATTCTGTTTGAAATTATTTTTTGAAGATTTTTCAACAAAGTTCAAGACTGATAATGGTCTGTTCTTTTCCCAGTGTCTTTATCTGATTTGGGAATTAGAGTTATGTTACAGTCATAATATTTTGGAAGAATTTCAGAAGGATTGGTATTAATTTCACTTTAGATCTTTGATATTATTCACCTTTGAAGTCATTTGTTTCCCAGGGGTTTTCCTTGTTGGGAAGTTTTTGATTACTGATTTGAACTTCCTACTCAATATTTTCTATGTTTTTATTTATTTATGATTTATTTGTAGTATGTTGTGTGTTTCTGGAAATGTAACCATTTCTTCCAGGTTATCCAGTTTGTTGGCATAAAAATTTTCATAATATTGTAATGAGTTTTATTTCTGTTCTATTATTGTTTGGTCTATTCTTTTATTACTAGATTTGGTTATTTGGTCTTTTCCTTCTTTTTCTTAGTGAAGTTAGCTAAAGAGTTGAAATATTAGCTAAATAGTTGTTTTTGAAAAACAAACTTTGTTTTGTTGATTTATATTATTGCTTTTTTATTTACCATATTTATATCTGCTCTAATCATTATTACTTGTCCTCCTTGCAGTTTTGCCTTAGTTTGTTCTGTTTTTCTAGTATTTCAGTGTATTTTTTTAAAAGATTTTATTTATGTGACAGAGAGACAGCCAGCGAGAGAGGGAACACAGCAGGGGACGTGGGAGAGGAAGAAGCAGGCTCCCAGAGGAGGACCCCGATGTGGGACTCGATCCCGGAATGCCAGGATCACGCCCTGAGCCCAAGGCAGACGCTTAAAGACTGTGCTACCCAGGCGCCCCCTAGTATTTCAGTGTATTATGTTACATTGCTGATTTAAGATCTTCCTTTTTTTAAAGTATTTGAAGCTATAAAGAACAAATTATATAAAGAAAAAATTACACTACATGCATTACACTGATATCAAACGAAACACACCCAAAACTCATCAATCTTTATTTTCCCTACATTTTGCCATTTCCTGTGTTCTAGAGGTTATGTACATTGATTGTACCTGCATGGTTGAGACGCACCTCTTCCCGACTCTCCATTAACTGACACAAGGTCAGTAGCTTGAAATTGGCAAATGCTACAACACAGGGCATTTCCCCAAAACCACCTCCTCCCCCAGAAAGCCTGTTGTTAAACACTTACACGCATACCACTGGTTGAAATTGATCCACTCTGCAGATGCTCTCATGTGGTGGATATCCTCAGATTGAACCAATGCTGTTGTAAAACACATGAGAGTCAAGGCCTAACTTACACTATTCTACAAAGTGCTGTTTTGAATCTGTGCACTGGAGTAGTACATGACAAAAAAGGTTGGCTATTTAACATTTATGACAAAGTCCTAAGACGCCCATAATATGCCACCCTGAAGAGGCTTTTTAAAAAGGTATAGAGCAGCGTACGTACACGCGTGTGCTTGCGTGCGTGTATTGGTGGGAGGGGGCTGATGCATCAACATCAGGTCTAAAATGTTCTGCATGGAAGGGCAGGTGGGACTCAGGGAAATGAAAGGGTCCAGGGCAAAGGGGCTCACTCCTTCTCCCAGTCTCCATCACTTCATTTCTTTTTTCCTCCCTCTTCTCATGCCACATCCTTTAACTCCAAATACACATTCTTTCTTTCTTTTTTTTTTTCCCCCAACTCAGCTGTGGGACCGTGGCGCAGCTAGGGCACAGTTGCCCAGCAGGGTTTCAGTCCTTTTCCAGGTAACACTGCTTCTTTCCTCTGTGAATATGCAGGCTTGTTCATCTAATATCTGGGACGGGAAGGGTTTCGGGATCACTGATTTAAGTAGCAAATGTGGGAAGGGAGGAAAGCATGAGATGGACGTCAGTCTTGCCCTAAGTGCCGAGTGATTCTGCATGGTTATCTGGCATTAGATAAGGATGATAAAGGGCCTGGCTTCTCAAGGCCTGAAACAAGAAAGCATTGGTTGTCATCAGATGTCATCACCATCCATCATCTTGGGTAAAATGAGGGAAGCAAGGAAAGAGGGAGAAAACACCATGGGAAATAGTCAGCAACAGGGCACATCCAATTGAGTTTTCTATCTTCGCGGCGGGGTGTCCAGGTCTTCCTTTGTTTGGAACATCAGCAGAGGACTGAGAAACAAGTGCAGGTAAGATCCGATCCACGACTATATATTGTTACCTCGAGTACAAAACAGAAAGACTATTTTTGAAAGACTCTTCTGACTGGATATCTGCCGCTTCAATATTGAACATTTCACTCAACGGTTCATATATAGATACAGATGATATAGATATAGAGATAGATGTAGAAGGTAAATATTAGCTAACTTAGGACCCGGCAGAGAAGGAGGTCTTCCTCCATCCATCTTCGGCTAAAAATTTCCCCTAAAACACTTGTGCAAGAGGGTGGTAGTAATGCTTAGATCAGAGAGCTGCTGTGAGGCTATATGTGTTTAGCATACAGGAGGCACAAAATAAATGCATGATAATGATTCTTCCTCATATTTCATGGGTCCTTCAAAAGTAGGCTCTGGGTCTAATTCACCTCCCCTCTGATTCTTCTGGCCCTGATTGGCTTCGGTGTCCCCCAGTGTACAATACACATTGGACTAGAATCCAACTGGCATTCACTTGGCCATGGGTGGCCTCAATGGATGTTTTCTTTGGCCCACGTACGGGTCTCACAGGGGAAACCAGAGCCAACACTTTGAAATGGAGGTAAAAATCTGCATAGATAATCTAGAATTCCATTTTCTCTTGAAAACTCAGGAGATGTGGCAGTGCAGAGTCCACATCCCTGCATGGCAGCAAACGGCTGGAGCCAGGGGGCAGCTGGCCCCTTAGGTAAGAGCATGCATGCACTGCGAAGTGGCCAGAGCCTGTCTGGACTGCTCCACTCATATATAAGACCTGCTTGACCCTGCAGACAACTCAATTTGGGGCCCTGTGGACAGCTGGGAACAGTCTATGCCAGGCAGAGAGTAGGCACTTACTTGCTCAACGAGTAAAACCCTTACCCCTTTTTATCTCTACCATTTTCTTGTCTAGTCATGTTAAGAAATCCCACTTGTTGGGTTAGGTGATTTTCACTTTGGAAGGTAAATTGAACAGGTCTGTTAGAGTCAGGATGGTCTACGTTATGCTGTGGTAACAAACAACTCCTCTATCTCACTGCCTTACAACAGCAAGGGTTCATTCTTTGTTCACACACATAAATCTAGACATGAAATGAAAACACCTTTATATTTTGACAAGCATGGATACATACATGAGTGCACGGCTACGTTTGCAATCACAAGTCAAATGAAAACTCTGGCATATGAACCTATGACCTCCCACAGAACCCTATTTAGAGACTGGTCAGCTTAGATTACACAACCCTGTTTCTATAAGAGACATAAAAAGGCCCCCAAATCCAAGGCAGTAAGGGATGGAGGTACAAGAATATCCACCCTCAGCCAAGGAATTGCCCCATATAATGAAAAGGGTCTGAAAAGCTTGTAAAAGAACCTGAAGGTTAAAAAAAAAAGTGTTATGCGTATTGGGTATTAAACATTTTGCAAACTCATAAATCGGCAGCACTCTAGTGAGGCCTCGTCTTCTGGGCTTCTAGCTCAAGAGGGAGATGCACCCCAGATGTCCAATAGGCAGAGAAATGGAGCTGGCTGGCCTGGGTCGCAGAGAGGGGCTAGAAGGCTGGGGTCCTCTATCTCCAGCAGGAGCTGCAGATAGAAAAGAAGGCATCAGAGCCAGGTCACATCCTTTTCCCCTCCAGGCTCTCCCCTCTCTCTTGTTCCACCCGACCTAGGCTTTGTCACCTGGACTACAGACTACAGCACGGAACTCTTCCTCACTGATTTGCTCATCTCGGGTCTTGCCTCCTCCAATCCCTCCATCAAAACCACCACATTTCTTTTTGTCGAGCCCAGGACCTTCGAATATACTCCTCCCTAGCTCACACGTTGCCTGGCTCCTCACCCCCCACAGTTTCTGGTCTAGCCCCTAAGCCCGGCACTCGGGACCTCTGTGATTGGCAGCCTCTCCAGCCTCATCCCCTTCTGTTCCAGCAGTTCTGCCTTCACCCAGGTCGCTGCCTCACTCACACACCATACCCCACCCAACGTTGTGGTCTGGGAATGCCCAGCCTTCCCTCTCAGCCTTCCCAGGCATCTGTCTCTCCTCAGACTTCCTCTGGTCCTTCCTCTCCAGGCTCATCGTTGAAATGCAGCCACAAAACACCAGGGAAGTACGAAGGCATCCAGGCTCCACATGGAGACTGGCATCAAAGACCAGATCTCCCTCCAGCCTAGGCTCTTGTCACCTATATATATCCTATGTATATCCTGCCCACCACAGCAGACTGCAGGGGCGTGGGTGGAAAGCTCTGGGATAGGAGTGAGGAGACCCGGGTGTTCCACTTGACAGGCTGCATGCCCCAGGGCAAGTCCCTGCCACTAGCAGGGCCTCAGTTTCCTTTTTTCTTGATGCCAGGGCCCTGGGCATTTGCTGTTGAGCACTGAGCTCGATACACTGATGATTCACTGAGCAACCATCGACTGCCATCTCTGGCATCAGACCGAGGAGCTTGGGTGCCCGGGCCCAAGGAGGTTCAACCCACCAACCCGGCCTCCCCGTTAGGCCCTGCTTCCCCCAACGCCCTCCCATTTCCCAGCCATCCCCACCGCCCCGTGTTGTCCTTTCAAGGACCAGGCTACCTGCCGCCACGCAGGGCTGGAGCAGGGAGATGGAGCCCGAAGGTGCCTGGGGAGATTCTCTCAGAATCAGCAGAGCCTCGGCCGCTTCCAGCTTCCGCTGCCACTCTGAGGCAGAAACCGAGTCCTGGTCAGAAGCTTCAGGAGCCTGCAGCGGAAAGGGTGTGAGGAAATGGGACCTGAAAACCCATGCCTCCCCACCTCACGGGGTCGGTGGCCCTTCAGTCCCTGGTTCCGCTGAAGGCCCCACCCAGCCAGCCCCGGGGTGGCTGGGTGGGGCCTTGGGCTCTTCCCATTCACTAAGCTTGGCCCCTGCCAGGGTTCTGGACCCCGCTATTTTCCCAGGATCTGTGGCTGCAGTAGGACAGGACCAAGGATGGCACAGAGCTGGAGAGCTGAGCATCTAGAAACAAGGTATAGTGTATTATATTATATTAGTATATTATATTATATTAGTATATTATATTATATTAGTATATTATATTATATTAGTATATTATATTATATTAGTATATTATATTATATTAGTATATTATATTATATTAGTATATTATATTATATTAGTATATTATATTATATTAGTATATTATATTATATTAGTATATTATATTATATTAGTATATTATATTATATTAGTATATTATATTATATTAGTATATTATATTATATTAGTATATTATATTATATTAGTATATTATATTATATTAGTATATTATATTATATTAGTATATTATATTATATTAGTATATTATATTATATTAGTATATTATATTATATTAGTATATTATATTATATTAGTATATTATATTATATTAGTATATTATATTATATTAGTATATTATATTATATTAGTATATTATATTATATTAGTATATTATATTATATTAGTATATTATATTATATTAGTATATTATATTATATTAGTATATTATATTATATTAGTATATTATATTATATTAGTATATTATATTATATTAGTATATTATATTATATTAGTATATTATATTATATTATATATATTATATTATATTAGTGTATTATATTATATTAGTATATTATATTATATTAGTATATTATATTATATTAGTCACCATCCCTAGTTTTTGATGTAAAGTTCCATAATTCATTACTTGCGTATAACACCCAGCGCACCATGCAATACGTGCCCTCCTTAATACCCATCACCAGCCTATCTGTTTTCCTTTCTATGTCCTTCTTCAATATCTCTGCTGAGACACTAGTTCCTGCCAGCATTTCCAAAACTCCCAGGGCAACAGGGACGATTATGGGACATCACAGGTGTCTGCGTTCTAATCCGTAAAGCACCTGGAGAAATGGGATCACTGTCCCTGTCCAGGGACTGGTTCTCACCTCCGTATTCCCCAGTCCCCATGGAACTTGAAAGACCAGCTTGCTCATCTAATGGCCTGGAAGCTTTCTGTAATGACCTCTGGACTCTCCCCTTGGGCCCTGTGGCCCTCACCATCGTGCCCCCCCCTTTCAACGGGACCTTCTACCCCATCAATTTGTTTCTTGTGGAATGACAGCCTCCATTAGCTGAAGTCCTGTTATGCGGCACGCCTTGGCCTAGTCCTCTTGTCAGTGCTATAGGTGTGGGATATTGTCCCTATCAGTACACGGCTAGTACACTGGCAGTGGAGGCTTGGAAATGTAGTGTCACATGTCCAAAGTCTCACAAATAGGCAATGGCAAGGCTGGGAGAGTCCTGCCCTTGCCCCCTAGTCTGAGATGCTGCCTTCTCTACTCCTCCTCCTCCTGCCCCCCTTCCTCCTCCCCCTGCCACTTCTTGCCCTGCTCCTCTCCTCCCCCTCCTTCTCCTCCTCATCGGCCACCTCCTCCACTCTCCCACGGCATCAAGCACAATGGTTGGGCACCCAATAACACAGTATACAACTAGCTCCATGTGCCTTCCCACTTGACTCACGTGCTGGGCAGGGCAGGAGTCCTGCGGGTCTTCCTGGAAAGAGAAATTGTTAGTCGCATCTTCAAGGCTGCTGGAGTCCAGGACAGAGACAAAGATTTTGGGGCCTGTCCAGTCAGCAGAGCTCCTTGAGCGCTTGCCTGTGGGAGCAGAGAGCACAGGGTGGAGTCAGGCACCAGGCCGGCCATGGGGAGGAGATGTGTATGGGTTTGTTCTGGGATGAGGATAGGAGCCCAGAACCTCAGAGCCCAAGGTCACTATGGCAAGCTGCAGTAGGGTTACGGAGGGAACCCATGTCTTCAGAACACAGAGAAGAGTCTGGGCAGTGGGTGAGATGGGAACCTCCCCCCCACAGGCCCCAGACTCTCCTTACCTCCCTGGGGGTTGCACAGGGGTGGGTGGGCCTCAAGCTGGGACATGATGTTCTCCTTCCCGGGTGTGGAAAGCTGGGGACACTCTAGGTGAGCCTTTCTCCCTGACCCCACCCCACGCTTCCTCACCCCCAGTCTGAGGTCTATGGACCATATGGACCATTTTGACCCCCCAGATCTCTCCTTCTCACCAACGCTTGGTAGATAATATTGAATAGGTGGGGCAGCTAAAGGCCCGAGGAGTAATTTGCCAAGGCCACATCAAAATTGGGTAGTAGGACTGGTGATAGAGCTGCTCAGTGCTCCCTACCTCCAAACCCAGACGCCCTCCCTGGCCAGAAACACTTACTGAGGGCTCCTGCTTGAACGGTCAACTTCTTCACAGGGCTGTGAGCTTTGGGAGGGGAGGCCTCACTCTTTTTCAGTCCTTGAGCCAGGCGCTTCTTTAGGGGTGCCCCCTGCTTCCTCTTCAAGGCACTCTCAGCAGGCAAGACACTGTTGTGTTCCCTAAAGTGGGGGAATGCAGGTCTACAGTCAGTCACATTTAGGGGATGGGACCCCCCCCCCTTTCCAGACACCATACTCACGAGAAGAAGGCACACTTGTGACACTCGCAGGCCTGGAAGAGGCAGGAGTGTTCCTGGTCCTTAATTTGGTCGGTGAAGCTGTGGTTGTAGCAGTGGGCACAGCAACTTACACCTCTTTTGGGGCTAAGTTCAATCCCCCACGGGGCTCCGGTCTCAAGCCCAGTGGGGGAGTCGGAGGGGCAGCAGGGCACAGCAGGCATTTCATTGGGATCCATGGTTCTAGGGCCAGGAGTGGAGGTCAGGATGGCCACATGATCCCCTACCCTCAACGTACTTCCTCCGCCCTTTGAAAACCCCACCTGAGGTGCCTGGATTCTTCTTCACCCAGCTCACCGCTGAAATCAGATTGCACCCACCCTTTTCACTCACGTAGCCTCCTTCCCAGGAAGTCCCACTCACCCATAGCCTCATTCCAAGAAACTCTTGGCGTGGTTCCTGTAACCTTTCAATCCAACCATTATTCTCCCTGCTTACCTTCGCTCTACACAGACCCCATCTTCAAGCATACAGATGCACTCCTGTGCCCTCTTCAACAATTACTGCCCTCCCCTTCTCGTGTATCACCCTGTACTCTGCCATACCTTACTATTTTTCCTGCCATCCACTTCCACAATTATCTTCCTAACCTCCTGCATTCATTCACTTGCTCCCTACTCATGATTCTAGCCCCCCTCCCACTCAGTTCTACCATTAGCATATCATAATTCAACTCTCCTCCCACACCCCATTCTGACTTTCTTCCTGCACCCCACTGTAATCTTAATTAGTCTCTCAGTCCATTTTAAGCTGACACCCCCTTTGTACCCCATGAAATTTTACTCTGCTGCTGGATCCCGAGCCTCTCTTTCAATACTTATTTTCATTCATCCCTTCGATTATTCATTGACGGGATCCTTCGGAAGCCCCGTATCGAATGCCAGACCCTGAGCTAGTCAACAGCCAACTCCTCACTGCACTAAGTGTTTTCTTCTCACCAACAGAACATCCCGGCTCTCATGCAAACCCATGTATTCCTGCACAGCCTCCAACAATTCTCTCACGCCTCTTCACACTTCAACGTTAGGCTTGGGTCACGCCTTCCCAGTCCCTCAGCACCTGGGGTGCAATCACCCTTCTCAGGCAGCCCATTCATTTGCTGCCACTCACATCAGAATCAAAAGGGTGCATGAGCCCTGCCTCTCAGGTTCCAGAGGCCAGGGGTCAGGGGGCTAAGGCAGGGGGTTTCCACAGCTCGTGTTGTTGCTTGGGGTGGGGGACGGGTGAGGGGACATCAGGAGGTACTCCACTGAGGTGAAGGAGAGGAGAAGGAGTTGGTCACCCAGAGCAGGAGGGAGGGAGGAAAGAAGAAGTGGAGAACCAGGGTCCTCCCTGATGCTGGCTTGTAGTTACCTCAGCCTCCCGCAAGTCGAAATCCAACAGCAGGGACAGAAGGTGGGAGGGAACACCCACCTCTCTCTCCCTTTCCCGCCCTTGCCACAAAGGCCAATGAGCTCCCAGCGCTGCCTTCCACCTCCCACGGCTGTGGCTGGCGACCAATGAGCTTCGAGTTCCATCGAAGTTCGCCCACCAAAGTCCCGCCCCTCTCGCCTTCCTCCCACTTCTCCTTGCGCTGGCTTTACTACGCCAGTCAGTAACTCTGAAGCGAAGCGAAGCGAAGTGAATCGAAGCGAAACTTCGTGCTCCCTAAACCTTGTTTCCCAGACTTTTCTCTCTTTGGATGTGAAATATTATATGTACACGCATATTTAACTCAAGTCCTTGGTATCCTATAACTTACTTTTATGAAATTCAGCATGCGGTTTTAAGATTCATCCATATTCCTATGTCAGGAATTGTCAGGGGGGCAGTTCTCTACCCCCAGGGAACATTTGGCAGTGCCTGGAGTCGTTTTGGTCCATCTTTGCATGTCTCTGTGTCTGAGCTCCCTCTTCTGTTCCGCAGATAAATTTGTCTATTCCTGTGCCAATACTACACCATCTTCATTTTTACCTCTTGATAAGACCTCTTGATCTATGGTAGGGCAAGTCTCCACATCTTATTCATAATCTTCAAGCACATCTTCCTTATTCTTCACCTTTTGCCCTTCCAGTATGAATGTCAGAATCAGCTTGTCATGTTCCTTGAAAACTCATTTGCAACCGATTTGGGCTGCATTTTCATTGAATCTGTGGATAAATTAGGGGAGAGTTGACTATCTTTAGGACACCCAGCCCTCCTAGTCATCAACATGGCATGTCTCTCCATTTATGTCGGGCTTCCTTAATGTTTTAACCTTTAGTTTAGTATTTCGTTTTATCTTTTGTACATTCAGATCTTGCATGTCTTTTCTTGCATTTATCCCAAGATACTCTGGAATGTTGTTGCTTTTGTGCTTGATGTCCATTTAAAATGACATTTTCTTATTGTATCTAATTTATAGAAATCCGTTTGACTTTTTAAAAACTATATTGACCTTAAGGTCAGCCACCCTGATAACTCTGTGATATCTAATCATCTGTCTTTCAACGTTCTGCAGTTTTTCATGAATCTGCACAAGAATCTGCACAAGAATCAATTTACAGGCTTCTTAAACCCGTACTGGCTGGCTAGGGCATCCACTACAAGGTCGAACAGACATGACCAAATTTGATCTCTTCGCATTGTCCCTAATATGAAGTAGAATGCTGCCAACATTTCCATAATAAAATGTGTTTGCTGTGTCTCACTGTTTTCTTCCTTCCTCCATTCCTCCCTCTCTCCCTCCCTCCTTCTCTCCCTCCTTCCCTCTCTCCTTCCCTCCATTCCTTCCTTCTTTCCTTCCTTTTCTTATTTCTTCTTCCTTTCTTTTCTTCTTTCTTCCTTTCTCTCTC
>NW_024426352.1:0-1033 GCF_017311325.1 Ursus maritimus | reverse complement strand
CTTTGCAGAAATATGCGGGCAGTAAAACCCCACTAAAAATAAAAGTGGAGAAAATTAAAAAGTATTCATTTAAAATAACAATAACCCCATCATATATTAACACAGTGAATACTTAAATTAACTATCTTTACAAACAAAACAACAAGAGGATTAATGTTTCTGCAAATCTCTTTATTGACTGGTTTAATAGCACTGAAACTGATTCTCACGTCTGCCTTTGTATGCAATTTGTTGCAATATGTTGTTTCGGTGAATACATGAACGAGATAGGTTGTTGGGAAAGGGAGTATTTTAATAGCCTTTAACAGCCTCCAGATATCTGTGGTTATTTTTTGATACTACACCAAAATTCACAGTTTTTTAAAGGTTAGGTGTAAACTGGAATCTGAAATCTTATCAATGAACTTTTTTGTACTGTTTCATCAAAGCCCATTGGTCAGTCTTGCACTTTGAATGAATGTTTTACTCAAAATTTTGTAACATCATCCATTGGTCACTTGGAGAATATTAGTTCATTGAGTTATGCAGATATTCCAAATGTTTACACGTTTGAGAAACCTAATACAGTAGAACATTCTAGAAAACATATGAACACACAAGCACACATTCTATTAGCCATCAGAATGATGGTGTCATGTTGCCTCTGGAAAACTCCACTGTACATTTGTGAAACAATGAGAGTGATAAAGACAAATCATGACTTATTAATATGAAAATAGTTTTGACTGCATTGAGTCACTGAATAGGTTTCAGTCTCAGGCCACACTTTAAGAACAGCTGATATAGTATGATATGACCATCAGATAAGTAAAGAAAGCAAAAAACTTACCACCTGCTTTTTTTTTCTTTTAAAATCAGGAGGCAATAGGTTATAACACACCAACAGCAAGATACTAAAATATAGTCCCAAGTGGAAATTTCAAATGTTTTTATACAAAGAAAAGTAGACAAGCTTATAGAAATAGATGGCTTCTAATTCAAAGGTCTTCTCATTTTTTTTTTTTTTTTAGTTTGAACTCTATTATTAGTATTT
>NW_024426351.1:0-1033 GCF_017311325.1 Ursus maritimus | reverse complement strand
CCGATCTTTAGTAAACAGATGTGAAGGGTGTGAAACCATTTATTCAGGAGAAGGACAGCACTCTGTTCAAATGCACGCCAAAGGCAGTAGCTCTTGGCCCTGGCCAGTCGGCCAAGTGGATATAGCTTGGGATTTGGGGGTTCCCAATTAAAGATCTCAAATCACAACCCCTTTTTGCCCCCTGGAAACCCGCAGTGTGGTGCTTAGCCCTCTGAAGCTGTTCGGTATCTCGAGCCAAGTGTTGGGGTTCGAGGGACTGCTAGGCTGGCAGCCGGGGGAGGAAAACCCGGCTGGCTACCCGGGGTGCTGAGTCTCTGGGAATGGTTCAAGCTGACCTTATTTAATCCTAAAGAAGCATTTCCCCGCATGTTTATGCTTAGAAAAGCTGGAACAATAACTTCAAGCTTATAACCAAGAATCCATTCTGTCAGAGAACACTGCTTCTGTCCTGAGAAGGCCGCCTGCCTGGAAGCTCTCCGAAAGGCCTAGGCCCCCCCAGTGGTAAAGGTTTGTGCCATGACTGCCGACAGTGCTCACCCCCGGGCCCGCCAGAGCCTGAGAGACCATGGGAAGAACGTTCAGAAGGGTACCTTCTCCTCTCCCCGATGAGAACGGGATGCCCGACGCCTGCTGCGCCAAAGGACGCATTGTCTCATCTCCGCCGGACAATATGGGGGAAGGACGAGGTGCTTGCCAGGCAAAGAGACCATGCTGAATTTTCTGCTTGCTTTCCCCTTGTCAGGCCTCCTTAAGCAGAGTCTGGGTCAGGGTAATGGGCACAGCCTCGACGGATGCAGAGATTTTGATTTCTTGCCTCTTTGGCAATGGCCTGGAACCTCTCTGAAGATGGAACGAGGCTTCTTCCTTCCCCTCTCTCCTGGTCCATCTGTTAGGAAAGGGACTGGAGGGAAAGCCTCAGGGCTGGCTCGGACCTTTAAGGCTGACCCTAAGCAGGCTTCTCCATGGATTGACCCTTGGCCCTTGGCTTCCACGCTGAGAATGAGTCATAGGTTTCACTTATATTTATGCATGG
>NW_024426350.1:907-1033 GCF_017311325.1 Ursus maritimus | reverse complement strand
CCCGAAGCCAAACACTAACCCTAAACCAAACGTTACCCGAAACCGAACCCTAATCCTAACCATAACCGGAACCCTAACCCTAACCCGAACCCTCACCCTAACCCTAACCCTAACCCTAACCCTAAC
>NW_024426349.1:0-1033 GCF_017311325.1 Ursus maritimus | reverse complement strand
GGGGGGGGGGGTCTCTTCTCTACGGCAGCATCTCGCTCTCCCTCTGCATCTCCGTGGCCAGCGTGCCCAGGCTAGGCTGCCTCAGGCCTCAGTTGCTTGCCTGTTTCTCAGCCCCAGAGTCATGGAAGTCCCTTTCAATTAGTGAAAATAAATGTTTTGTTTGATTATTTTTTCATCAGCCAAAGCCCCAGGTTTCTGGACCCTGTCTTTCAGTTCTTTCAAATAAAATTTGAACCAAAGAGTAATCCCCTCTACACAATCTATCAGTTTCATTTTCTCTCCCTTTTCCAACTGTGTTCTTACCCCACTTCGGGGGCCCCCAGAGCCTATTAAACTTGCTCAATGAGATGCTGTGTTCGCTACTCACCCCACACAGGCCTTCTCTGCCAGCCCTCAGCCGTGTTTGCTTTCCTCACTTCATCCCCCTTTATTCTTGTTTTAGAATGTTGGCGAGTGGGTTGGCTTTCTTTTTTTTATTTTCTTTTACCTATTCAATGACTTGAAGTATTTTATATTTCACATTAGGCGATGGATAAAAGGCAGCTTTCATTGGGTATCTGTCTTTCTCTGACTCTGGAATGTGTCTCGGCTGGGTGGACGCAGGAGGCAAGGCTGGGATTCCACTGTTTTTTACACAGCTTTACCCCAATGCTTCAAAAGCAAAAAGGAAGGACATGGGGCTGTGCTCTGATTCAAGCCACAAAAAAATCAGATATAATTATCCTTTTGTTGTAGTTGTCTATAACTAATGATGATTGATTGTAGAAACTTACAAAGTATTTACCCAGGCAACAACCTTCTAAGTGATATGTCTGCATATATGCTTGTATATGTATATATGTGTATGGTATCTATGTATCATGTATGTATACACTGAGTGATTATTGTAACACATATATACACTGTGTAGAATCATTTAGAAGATATTTAAATGGATATTTATATTCATTTCTATATTCATTTACTCTTTACAAAAACCTTATGAGGTAGATATTTTAACTCACATTTACAGTAAGTGATTGTATATACATTT
>NW_024426348.1:0-1033 GCF_017311325.1 Ursus maritimus | reverse complement strand
ATCAGTGCAGTTTATTTTTATAGATAAATCTCCAGATCTATTTAAACCATGATATTTGAACACATTTTCTTCATGTCTTCTATTTTAGATTTTTACATCATTTAATATTACAATAATTCTCTCTTCATTGGAACTTTGGATAGATGAAAATAGAATCTCAGTAACCGGAGATGCTAATGAATTATTACACAGATTTTTAAAATGGAAAAGATCTTATCTTGTTTTGCATCCTCATGATATAGCATTTTTACTTGTGTAAGCATATTTTGGTTTTACTAAGTCTTATACAAAGGGAACATCCATATTTGCTTAATTTTTGACAGTTGACAGGCCATTAGGGAAAATATGCCATTTTTTTTCTGCATACAACATCATGTGAATGTGATTTTTCAAAACACAGTTTTTATAACAGAATTATTGATGTCAATCATTTTATTTACTTGTTTGTAGTTAAAATTCACTCTCTCAATATTGTTATCATATGCTTTCTTACGTTAGAATGTGTAACATATCATTAAATGTCCCTAACTATACTTAAAATAATAGCAATATCTATCTGAAGAAACACACATGATGAATGTAGTAATTAGGGCTTCTTGTTATGCTTTATTTTCGTAAGATAACAACAACAACAAAAAACACAAGGATGTGGCAACACTACTGTTTATTTTAATATCTCTAACATACCATATTTACGTTGTGCTGCATTTCAAAAAATATAAACCTCCCCTTCTATTTAATAAGTTCTTTGTTTTTCTCTTATTAATATTTAGGATCTATGTATAAGATATTGTTATATTATGTAAAAATAATATATTTACAGATTATAATATTTTAAAATATTTTCTGTGCCATGAATATGCCATATATTTTCATGATCCTGGTTGTCTAAATCTATCTGATTAATGGGAAACTTCAGCTCATAACGTGACTCTTCCCATTTTATTTAGCAGTTGTATTGCTCTAGCTTCCTTATTTTAAGGACTTTTATTTATTTTTATTATTTTGATATTCTAGGAATTATTTAATTTTT
>NW_024426347.1:0-1033 GCF_017311325.1 Ursus maritimus | reverse complement strand
TCGAATAAATAAATAAAATCTTAAAAAAAAAGAAAGAAAATAAGTGTTGGTACAGATGTGGAGAAATTGGAACCCTTATGCTCCGTTGGCAGGAATGTACGACGATGCAGCTGTGTTAGAGAACAGTGTGGTGGTTCCTCAAAAAATTAAACAGAGTGTTACCGTATGACCCAGCAACTTGACTTCTGGGTATATACCCAGGAGAATAAAGCAGGGTCTTGGAGAGAGATTTGTCCATCCGTGTTCATAACAGCATTATTCACAATAGCCAAAAGGTGGAAGCAACCAAGAAGCCAGCAACAGAGTAATAGATAAATACAACACAGTATATACATACAACAGAATAGTATTCAACCTTAAAAAGGAGGGAAGTCTGACCCATGCTACAACGTGGATGGGTCTTGAGCGTGTTACGCGAAGTGAAATAAGCCAGTCACAAAGAGGCAAATACTGTGTGATTCCACTTCTATGGGGGTACCAAGACTGGTGACAGTCATAGAGCCAGGAACTAGAATGCCAGGGCTGGGGGGAGAAGGGGGTTTAGAGCTTCAGTTTTTCGAGATGAAAAGAACTTTGGACATGGATGGTAGTGATGGTTATACAAGAATGTCAATGAACTTAGTACCACTGAACGGTACACTTAGAAATGGTTAAGTGAGCACATGTTAAGTGAGTGTATTTTACCACATTTACATTTTTTCCAAAAAGCTATAAAAGATAACCTTTATATGATAGCTTAAGTCCCTCCTGCTCTGAAGTTCCATATTTCACTGTGCACATGGGAAGGCATTTTCAAGGATACAGGTGCTGGTATAAAGCAGGGATAGGCCCCACCCCTCTCCTGACCACAGTCCCTTGAACCGTACAGCTCTTCACAAGGACAGCTCATTTTCAAACGCTTGGTGTCATTAGAGCCGTACAACAGCTTTACAAAATCGGTGGGGTTGTAGCATTGCGCCCATCTCACAGCAGAAGAAACTGAGCCTCGGGGGTTTCAAAGACTTGTCCAGAACATGGAGCTAATACATGGACA
>NW_024426346.1:0-1033 GCF_017311325.1 Ursus maritimus | reverse complement strand
ACGCGTGTGCGCACACAAGCCAGGAGGAGAAGCAGAGGGAGAAGCAGGCTCCCTGCTTGATCCCAGGACCCAAGCCGAGCGGAAGGCAGATGCTTAACCCAACTGAGCCACCCCGGTGCCCCAGATGTGGATTTCTTCCTAAGGAAAAATATGCCCCGATTGGCTCCATTAAAAAGATCAGTTTTATATTCAGGATGCAAATTCTTAGTTGAAAAAAAAAGAAAAGCCGGTTTTCCACTCGTCTGTTAGAGTGACGCAGCTAAGGTAATCCGAGAGTAGTTTAAACCTCGCTCTTCTGGTGGAGACTTACTTCCACATTTGGTGATGTTACTCGAGAAAAGGAACTTTTCAGGGCCGACTCAAGATTACCTAGTTCTCCTACGTAGTTTAATGGAGAACATTTCCTGGAATATTTTCACATAGCTGTTCACCCTGTGCAGAGGAGGCCAGCATTGGGTTGGAGCGCGAGCTTGATTTATTCCAGAAAGTGGTTTATTCAGCCGTCAAATGAGATTACGTGTGTGGCTGTTACCCATCACTTCACAGAAATATTCCTCCATAAGGCCTCAAACTTTTGTTTATTTATTTGGAGGCAACAGAAATCACAAATTTGAATTCCCCTAGGACATTTTTGGAAATGCAGTTTTTAATAGAGGGTTGTTACTCCCTTACTGTTGATGATGGCCAGAACAAAACCGGACTGTTGGACAGTTTCTACACACTGACTGCCCTCCCTGGGTGCCATCACCCACCAACCAATGCACACACACATATACCTCCATACATTTATTTTTATTTTTTAAAGTTTTTATTTATTTTTAAGTAATCTCTACACTGAACATGGGGTTTGAACTCATGACCCCAAGATCAAGAGCGGCATGCTCTACCAACTGAGCCAGCCAGGCGCCATGTTGGGTGTAGAGCCTACTTAGAAAAAAACAAAAAACCACCTCCATACATTTATGTATTTATATTTTTAAAATGACTTTTTTTTAAAGATTTTTATTTGAGAGAGTGAGAGCACGAACAGGAG
>NW_024426345.1:0-1034 GCF_017311325.1 Ursus maritimus | reverse complement strand
CCCTGCCACTGTTTTACCACTAAATGGATGCAATAATCTAAACCTTTGTTGTCGTTTCAAGAATCTTCACAGCCTCTGCACCAGGAGTACGTTGCATCTCAAGAAACCACTTTCTTTGCTTATCCCTAAGAAACAACTCCTCATCCTTTCAAGTTTTATCATGAGGTTTACAAATCGGTCACATCATTAGGCTCCACTTCAGATGTAGTTCTCTTGCTCTTTCCACCACATCTGCAGTCCCTTCCTCCGCTGAGGTCTTGAACCCCTTCAAAGTCATCCACGAGGGTGGCAATCAACGTCTTCCAAACTCCTGTCAAAGTCTGATATGAAACTTCCCATGCATCACAAAATGTTCTCAATGGCATCTAGAATGGTGACTCCTTTGCAGAAAGTTTTCCATCTCCCTTCCCCGATCCATCAGAGGAATCACAGTGTACGGCAGTAGGTCTCAACAGTGGGCTTAACCAATTCTGTAAACCGTGCTTTAAACAGATGGTCTGTCATCCAGTCTTTGCTGTGCCATTTATGGAGTACAGGCAGAATAGATTTAGCACAATTCTTGAGGACCCTAGGGTTTTCAGCGTGGTAGATGAGCCCTGGCTTCAACTTCTTGTCACCAGCTGCATTCACCCCAACAAGAGAGTCAGCCCTCCTTTGAAGCTTCGAAGCCAGGCATTGGCTTCTGCTTTCTGGCTATGAAAGTCTGAGATGGTATCCTCTTCCGGCAGCAGCCTGTTTCATCTACAGTGAAAGTCTGTTGTTCAGTGTAGCCACCGTCACTGATGATCTGAGCTGGATCTCCTGGGTGCAGCGCCTACTTCAGCGCCTGCTGCTTCACTGTGCCCTCTCGTGTTACGGAGACATCTTTTCTCCTTAAGCCTCATAAAGCAACCTCTGCTAGCTTCATCCTTTTCTTCTGCAGCTTCCTCACCTCTCTGAGCCTTTACAGAAATGAAGACAGTTAGAGCTTTGCTCTGGAGGCGACTTTGGCTTAAGGGAATGTTGTGGCTGGTTTGATCTTCCACACAAACCAC
>NW_024426344.1:0-1034 GCF_017311325.1 Ursus maritimus | reverse complement strand
AGGTATCCAAATCGGCAAAGAAGTCAAACTGTCTCTCTTCTGCAGATGACATGATACTCTTTATGGAAAATCCAAAAGACTCCACCACCAAACTACTAGAACTTATAGAGCAATTCAGTATGTGGCAGGATACAAAATCAATGCTCAGAAATCAGTTGCATTTCTATACACGAACAATGAGACTGAAGAAAGAGAAATTAGGGAATCCATTCCATTTACAATAACACCAGAAATCATACGTTATCTCGGCATTAACTTAACCAGAGATGTAAAGGATCTGTATTCCAGAAACTACAAATCACTCTTGAAAGACATTGAAGAAGACACAAAAGGATGGAAAAATATTCCATGCTCATGCATCAGAAGAATTAACATATGTCTATGCTACCCAGAGCAATCTACACTTTCAATACCATCCCGATCAAAATACCAATGACATTTTTCAAAGAACTGGAACAAATAGCCCTTAAATTTGTGTGGAACTAGAAAAGGCCCTGAATCACCAAGGAATTGTTGAAAAGGAAAAATAAAGCTGGGGGCATCACGTTGCTGGATTTCAAGCTATACTACAAAGCTGTGATCACAAAGATAGCATGGTACTGGCACAAAAACAGACACATAGACCAATGGAACAGAATAGAGAACCCAGAAATGGACCCTCGGCTCTTTGGGCAACTAATCTTTGATAAAGCAGGAAAAAACATCTGGTTAAAAAAGACAGTCTCTTCAATCAATGGTACTGGGAAACTTGGACAGCTACATGCAAAAGAATGAAACTTGACCACTCTCTCACACCATACACAAAGATAAACTCCAAATGGATGAAAGACCTCGATGTGAGACAGGAATCCATCAAAATCCTAGAGGAGAACATAGGCAGCAACCTCTAGGACATCGACCAAAGCAACCTTTTTCATGACACATCTCCAAAGGCAAGAGAAACAAAAGATAAAATGAACTTGTGGGACTTCATCAAGATAAGAACTTCTGCATAGCCAAGGAAACAGTCAACAAAACTAAGAGGCAGCCCACGG
>NW_024426343.1:0-1034 GCF_017311325.1 Ursus maritimus | reverse complement strand
AGGGAAGACAGGCCTGGGTGAGAGTCCCAAGGGTGTCAGCAGGAGGGTATTGACCCTTGGTCCATGTGGACAGAAAGATTCAAAGAAGGGAACAAAAGGTAACTGTGGAGAAGTTTTCCCAAAACAATCTGTGCCTCCTCCAAGATTCAGGGCCAAATTTGCTGGCCCTACATTGAGTGTAAAGGGGGTTGAAAAGTATTATGGCCCCCTCTGTCATTTCAACTAACCCCCGATCCTGGTCACAGTCACTACTTGGCCCCACCCTTCTTTGCTAATTCTCAGCCTTTAAAAGTGCTAAAGAGAATAATGAGGGAGACCTGAGTCACAACACCATGACTCAAGACTTTCAAGGAGAAACCTAACAGAGTTTGCAGTAGATAATCAGTAACGATAATTACCATTAATTGAGCAGGAATTCTGCCTGGCACTGGTATCTACATTTATAAGTCAGTACCTCATTAATCTTCAAAATCATACTTTGAGATTGTGGTTAGCCCACTACACAGCTGAGGAAAGTGACCCTCCTGGGGGTTATGCAACCTGCTTTAAAGGAAGTATTAGAATGAGCTCCTTCATTCACTCAAATGAATCATTGAATTACCCAATCAATTAAGAATGCTCCACGAGAATGAAAATTACCAAAATTATCAAGATTTGTAAAGTGCCTGAATATTGGCAAAGTACTTGCATGTATATTATATCTCTTGATTCTTACCACTATATGTGGAAATATTTTACTTTTGCTTTCTAAGATAAGAAAATAGACACCCAGAAAAGGTACGTAATTTGCCTGTGATTTCTCAGCTAATAGGAACAGGTTGCACAAGATTCAAACCCAGGTGTTTGAATCCCAAAGCCACCATTGTTCCCGTCAAAAGCTCCAAGTCCAGGAATAAGATCTTCTGAGGGCTGAAGGGAAAGGATGCCCTCACGTGGATGAACACAGTTATAACTTACAGAATTGGTTTGACTTTCCCGTGATGACTGTTTTTGTTATTCTCTTCTATCCTCATTATCTTACATACAAAACCTAC
>NW_024426342.1:5915-12676 GCF_017311325.1 Ursus maritimus | reverse complement strand
ATGGAACATAAGAACTAGGAAGATCGGTAGGAGAAGAAACGCATAAGAGACTATGGACTCTGTTCTTTTAATAGCTGCTTTAGGGATAAGGTCAGGTTATTTAGTTGAGATGTTTCTTGCTTTTTAATGTAGGCTTCTATTGCTATAAACTTTCCTCTTAGGAAATCTTTTGCTGCATCCCAACAATGTTGAACCACTGTGTTTTCATTTTCATTTGTCTCCAGGTAGTTTTTGATTTTCTCTTTGATTTCTTGGTTGACCCATTCATTGCTTAGTAACATGTTTTTTCATCTCAATATATTTATGCTCTTTCCAGACTTTTTCTTGTGGTTGATCTCTAGGTTCATAGTATCTTAGTCAGAAAAGATACATGGTATGACGTGGATGTTTTTGAATTTCTTGAGAGTTGTTTTCTGGTCTAATGTGAACCTATTCTGAAGAATGTTCCATGTGCACTTGAAAAGAATGTGTATTCTGCTGTTTTAGGATGGAATGTTTTGAATATATCTATGAGATCCATCTGGTGCAATGTGTCATTCAAAACCACTGTTTCCTTGATTGTTTTCTAAATGGATTATCTATCCATTGATGTAAATGGGGTGTTAAAGTCCCTTACTATTGTAGTATTACTATCAATCAGTTCCTTTATGTTTGTTATTAACTGCTTTATGTATTTGGGTGCTCTTACGTTGAGTGCATAAATATTTACAATTGTTATATTTTCTTATTCAAGGGTTTGTTTATGTTTATATTGTGTCTTTTTTTGTTCTTATAGTCTTTGTTTTAAAGTCTATTTTGTCTGAAACATGTATTGCTATCCCAGCTTTCTTTTCAAATTCATTTGTGTAAGTGCTTCTCCAACCCTTAACTTTCAACCTGCATGTGTCCTTAGGTCTGAAATGAGTCTCTTGAAGGCAGCATATAGATGTGTCTTGCTTTTTTATCCATTCTGTCATCTTATGTGTTTTGATTGGAGTCTTTAGTCCATTTTCATTCAAAGTAGTTGTGATGGGTATGTACTTATTGCTATTTTGTTACTTGTTTTGTGGTTGGTTTTGTAGTTCTTCTCTGTTCTTTTCTTCCTTGATCTCATCTCTCATGATTAGGTGGCTTACTTTACTGATATACTTGGATTCTTTGCTCTTTTTTTTCATACCTCTTACTGGTTTTGATTTGTGGTTACCATTAGGTTTGTATATAACCTCTTCTGCATGTAGCACTTTATATTTAGTGATGGTCAGTTCAGCTTGAACCCATTCTTTACTCCTCTCCACCCAACATTTTAGATATATGGTGTTGTACTTTACATCCTTTTATTTTGTGAGTGCCTTGACCGATTTTTATGGTGCTTCCTCTGGTTTACTATTTATGCCATCTACTGTATTTTTTTCTTTCACTAACTGTGTTCTTCGTCTCTGGTTGTCTCTTTTTTATATCTTTGTTAAGGGTCTCACCTATGACCTCCACTCTTTTCTCAAGTCCAATATCTTTATGACCATAACTTTAAATTTTCTATCAGGCATATTAGTTATCTTCATTTTACTTAGGTCTCCTGCTGTGATTTTGTCCTGTTTTATTTATTTTTTTCATTTGGGGTATATTCCTCTGACTCCTCATTTTGTCTACCTTTCTGTGTCTGTTTCTCTGTGTTACGAAAGTCAGCAATGTCTCCTGTTCTTGAAAGTAGAGTTTTTATGAAGAAGAGGTCATGTAATGCACTGCAGTGCAGTGCTCCCTGTTCACTGGAACCTGGTGCTTCAGAGGGTCTACAGATGTGTCGCATGTGCCCTTCCGCTGTGGCTGAGTCACTGTTTCCTTTAGCCAAGTTTTCTTCAGTGGATCTCTTTGCCTGTTGCGGGCAGTTTTTGGTCCCTGTGGTGTTAGTGGACCAGTCTTGGGGTGTCTTGATCTTGAGTTGATTCAGGCCAGGCATTTGCAAGATTCAATAACACCAAACTGCAGGGAACTGTCCCTGTGTTGTCCTCTGAGAAGCCTTCATTGGTGGGCAGGGCCTGCAATCAGACCAGTTGTCTGCCCCCAGTCCACTTTTGGGACCACAGTCTGACTGGTATGTGTGGTTATCTTACCCTCTCCCTGGGGCAGGAGTCACTTGGAATGATGCTGACTCCTTTCAGGTCTGTTTGCATACTGCCTGGATTGTGGTGCTGCCTAGATGGGTTTCAGCCACGAATTTATTAAAAGGGATGGATCCACGATGTGCACTGGGGCAGGACATGCAGTGTTTGCAAGTTTTGCGTGCTGGTCCTCTGGGGTAGAGGAACTGCAGTGCCAGGCCTGAGGTAGGCCTGGTTGGAGGTGGTGGATATGCCTAAGCATTAGGTAGGAGGCAGAGTGGTAGTGTTAGCAAGCATTGGCACCATGCTGTTTCCCGCAGGTGGCCATGTGTTTATACGGGGGAACAGGGGAGCAAGATGGTTCCTGCCAGCTCCTTTGTCCCTGAAAGAGTCTCCCAAAGCTCTCTGTCCCTCCGGGACTTGCAGAGATATATACTACTCTCCCTCCCATAAGCTCCAGGCATTTTTCAAATTGCTGCTTCTGTGCTGTATCTCCTGGGCTGTTTATTGTGGTGTCTCTTTAAGGGAAGGGACTCAGTTTCCTCTCATCCTCCTGGCTCTCTCAGGCCTGAGCCCCCTGGTTTTTAAAATTTCAGGTTTTAAGTCCCACTGTTATAAGAACTCATGAAATTCAACCCTTCTGGTTTTTAAAGCCAGATGTTATGGGACTTGTCTTTTCTGTGTGGGCTACCCTGTGTGATAGTCTCTTTCCCTCCCCTCTCCGTGTCTGCAGCATCCCTCCCTCCCAAGGACAGTCCCACAGGACCATTTAGCTCCTCAACTTGTCTCCTTCCTTCCTACCCTCTTCCATGTGGCCTCTTCTCTACCTTAAATTGTGGAGCTATTCTGCCAGTTTTGGGGTCTTTGTCTGGGTTATTGCACTGATATGAGTATTATCCAGTTGTATCCAGGGGATGAGGTGAGCTTAAGGTTCTGCTACTTTGCCAGTTTCCCAGCCTCATACATAAGTTTTTATCCAGAAGCCAGACTTTTCATTTTCATTATATTTTTTGAGTTACTTTTAGTGGTTGTTCTAGGGTTTAACATATATGTCTTAATATTTTTTTTTGAAGATTTTATTTATTTAAGAGAGAGAGAGAGCACAAGTGGGGTGCAGGGCAAAGGGAGATGCAGATTCCCCGCTGAGCAGGGAGCCCAATGCAGGACTCAATCCCAGAACTCCGGGACCATGACCTGAGCTGAAGGCAGACGTTTAACCAACTGAGCCACCCAAGCCCCCTGTCTTAACTTTTCTGCATCAGCTTCATATTTATATTAACCTAATTCCAGTTAGATATAGAAATGTTACTTCTATATAGCTGTATTCCCTTTACCTTATTTTTTCTGGTATTACCGCTATATTTGTTAAATAATAAACGTTGCAATCCCAAGAATACATTGTTATAATTATTGCTCTATATACTTCTTTGTCTCTTAAAGAATCTGAGAGAAGAAAGAAAAACAAACATGTATTCATAGCTTTTGTTGTATTAACCTTCTTATTTATCATAGCTGGTTCTTTTCATTTGTTCCTGAGAATTCAAGGCACCATATGGAATAAAGCCCAATACTTTCCTCCAACCCATCTCCTTTGTGCTGTTATTACCAAATATATTAAATTTCTATATACTATAGGCCCAATATTGTTTCATAAATTGCTATTTAAATCAGTTAAGAAAATAAAGGAGATTAAGTATGTATCCATATCATCTTTTATAAATATATAGTTGCTCTTACTGTTGCTTTGTTTTGTGTATGTGTGTGTCTGTATTCAAATTACCCTCTGGGGTCACCCACTGTCAGCCTAAGGATCTTCCCTTAATATTTCTTTTTTTTTAAAGATTTTATTTATTTATCTGACAGAGAATGAGAGCACAAGCCAGGAGGCAGAGGGAGAGGGAGAAGCAGACTCCCCACTGAGCAGGGAGCCCGATGCTGGACTTGATCCCAGGACCCCAGGATCATGACCTGAGCCGAAGGCAGCCACTTAACCGACTGAGCCACCCAGGTGCCCCTTGAACACTCTTTTTTTCCCCCCTTAATATTTCTTATATGGTGGGTGTGCTCACAAGAAATTCTTTAAGCATATGTTTTTCTGGAATGTGTTTATTTCACTTGCATTTTTGAAAGATCACATTGCTTGGCGTAGGATTCTTGGTTGACGGTTTTCTTCTTTAAGCACTTTATTTCTCTGCCTTCTGGCTTCCATCGTTTCTGATGGGCAGTAGTTTCATAATCTTATTGGGATTCCCTTGTGACAGGTTGTTGTCTTTTGGTGATTTCAAGATTTTCTCTTGGAGTTTGGATTTCAACATTTTTACTGTGGTGTGTCTGTTTGGCATCTCTTTGTCATGTTGGTATAATTAACGTTGTCCCAAATGTCTCTGAGATTCTGTTCACCTGTATTTATTCTGTTTTTCTCTGCTATTTGATCAACCTATTTTCGAGTTTGCTAATTCCTTATTCTGAATGTTTTAAATCTACTGTTGAATCCTTTCAATGAATTTTTCATTTAAGTTATTGTATTTTTCACTCCAAAATATTCATTTGGTGATTTTTAAAATAATTTCTATCTCTTCATTGATAATCTGTTGTTGTTGTTGTTGTTGTTGAGGCATTGTCATCATACTTTTGTGTCTTTTTTAATGGTGGTTCTTTTAGATCTTTGAACATACAGTGGTTAATTTGTAATTACTGTTTGCTAAATCTAACATTAGGTCAC
The DNA here is from genome assembly GCF_017311325.1 of Ursus maritimus. Lineage (NCBI taxonomy): Eukaryota > Metazoa > Chordata > Mammalia > Carnivora > Ursidae > Ursus > Ursus maritimus. The sequence continues at coordinate 7,879 of NW_024426342.1, read as the reverse complement.
TCTCACAGGCAGTTCCTTTTTTAAACACTGTAAATATTTTATTTCAAGAAAGAGATAGACAAAAAGCTTAAAATGACTAGATATTCTACAAAAATATATTTTAATGATTCTCGTTCAGTCTGTAATAATATTTCCTGCAAGCAAAATACCTTCAAGTACAATTTTTAAAATGGCATGCATGCTGAATTGGAAATGATTTCAACTATTTTTGTAGAAAATCTGCCATAATTATTTTTTTGTACATGATACCAGCATTTGTCATTCAGTCTAGTTTTTAAAAATTAAGTGTTATTTTAATTCCAACATAGTTAACGTAAAGTGTTATATTAGTTTCAGGAATACAATATAGTGATTCAACAATTCTATACATCATTACCCAGTGCCTATCATGATAAGTATACTCTCTCTTTTTTATTATTTATTTTTATTATTTATTATTTTATTATTATGTTCAGTTAACCAGCATATAGTACATCATTAGCTTTTGATTCATTGGTTGTGTATACCACCCAGTGCTCATCACAACATGTGCCCTCCTTGATACCTGGCTACCTTATTCCCCACTCCCCTCCCTTTTGTAGCTCTCAGTTTGTTTCTCGGGGTCCAGAGTCTCTCATGGTTTGTCTCCCTCTCTGATTTCTTCCCATTCAGTTTTCCCTCCCTTCTCCTATGGTCCTCCATGCTATTCTTTATGTTCCACATATGAATGAAACCACATAATTGTCTTTCTGTGCTTGACTTATTTCACTTAAGCATAATCCCTTCCTGTTCCATCCATGTCAATGCAAATGGTAAGTAGTCATCCTTTCTGATGGCTGAGTAATATTCCATTGTATATATGAACCACATTTCTTTACCCATTCATCTGTTGAAGGACATCTCGGCTCCTCCCACAGTTTGGCTATTGTGGACGTTGCTGCTATGAACATTGGGGTGCATGTGCTCTTTCTTTTCACTACATCTGTATCTTTGGGGTAAACACCTAGTAGTGCAATTGCTGGGTCGTAGAGTAGTCCTATTTTTAACCTCTTTAGGAACCTCTGTACTGTTTTCCAGAGTGTCTGTACCAGCTTGCATTCCCACCAACAGTGTAAGAAGGTTCCCTTTTCAGAACATTCCATCCTGAAACAACAGAATACTTATTCTTCTTGAGTGTACGTGGAACTTTCTCCAGAATAGAGCACATACTGGGTCACAAATCAGGTCTCAACTAACACCAAAAGATTGAGAATATTCCCTGCATATTTTCAGACCACAATGCTTTGAAACTGGAACTCAACCACAAGAATAAATTTGGAAGAAACTCAAACACTTGGAAGGTAAAGAGCACCTTGCTAAAGAATGATTGGGTCAACCAGGAAATTAAAGAACTTAGATAATTCATTGAAACTAATGAATGAAAACACATTGGTCCAAAACCTATGGGATACTGCAAAGGCAGTCCTAAGGGGGAAATACATATCCATCCAAGCCTCTCTCAAAAAAATTAGAAAAATCCCAAATGCACAAGCTAACCTTACACCTAAAGGACCTGGAGAAAGAATAGCAAATAAAGCCTAAACCAAGCAGGAAAAGAGAAATAATAAAGATTAAAATAAAAATCAATGAAATAGAAACCAGAAAAACAGTAGAACAGATCAACAAAACCAGAAGCTGATTCTTTGAAAGAATAAATAAGATCGATAAACCTCTGGCCAGACTTATCCAAAAGAAAAGGGAAAGGACCCAAATCGATAAAATCATGAACAAAAGAGGAGAAATCGGGGCGCCTGGGTAGCGCAGTCGTTAAAGCATCTGCCTTCGGCTCAGGGCGTGGTCCCGGCGTTCCGGGATCGAGTCCCACATCAGGCTCCTCCGCTGGGAGCCTGCTTCTTCCTCTCCCACTCCCCCTGCTGTGTTCCCTCTCTCGCTGGCTGTCTCTCTCTGTCAAATAAATAAATAAAATCTTTAAAAAAAAAAAAAAA
>NW_024426342.1:0-5905 GCF_017311325.1 Ursus maritimus | reverse complement strand
AAAAAAAAAAAAAAAGAGGAGAAATCATGACCAACACCAAGGAAATAGAAACAATTATTAGAAATTATTGGGGCGCCTGGGTAGCGCAGTCGTTAAAGCGTCTGCCTTCCGCTCAGGGCGTGATCCCGGCGTTCCGGGATCAAGCCCCACATCGGGCTCCTCTGCTGGGAGCCTGCTTCTTCCTCTCTCACTCGCCTGCTCTGTACCCTCTCTCACTGGCTGTCTCTCTGTCACATAAATAAATAAAATCTTTAAAAAAAATATTAAAAAAAAAGAAATTATTACCAGCAACTATATGACAACAAATTAAGCAATCTGGAAGAAATGGGTACATTCTTGGAAACTTATAAACTACCGAGACTGAAACAGGAAGAAATAGAAAATTTGAATAGACCAATAACCAGTAAGGAAATTGAAGCAGTAATCAAAAACCTCCCAAAAAACAAGAGTCCAGGGCCAGATGGCTTCCCAGGGAAATTCTACCAAGCATTTAAAGAAGAAATAATACCTATTCTACTGAAGCTGTTTCAAACTATAGAAATAGAAGGAAAACTTCCAAATTCATTCTTTGGGACCAGCATTACCCTGATCCAGAAACCAGACAAAGACCCCATCAAAAAGGAGAATTACAGACCAATATCCCTGATGAATATGGACGCCAAAATACTCACCAAGATTCTAGCCAACAGGATCCAACAGTACTTTAAAAGGATTCTCCACCACAGCCAGGTGGGATTTATTCCTGGGATGCAGGGGTGGTTCAACATTCGGAAATCAATCAACATGATAGAGCACATTGGTAAGTACTCTTAATCCCCTTCACCTATTTCACACATCCTCCCACCCACCTCCCCTCTGATACACTTTATTTTAAATGAGTACCCTGTTAAAGTTATTATTTTTTTCATCAGAACATTTTTTACTTGAAGCATACTTCAGAATACATGATTCTAAAAGATATGTGTGTGTAGATAGATAGATAGATAGATAGATAGATCTATATCTATCTATATCTCATGGGATGCAGCAAAAGCAGATGTTAGAGTGAAATTTATGCTATAATTGCTTGTATTAAGGGAAAAAACATCCGAATAAACAATTTAACATTACACCACAAGGAATAGGAAAAGAAACTTAGCTGAAATTTAGTAGAGGAAGGAAATGACAAAGAAAAATAAGAAATAAATAAAATAGATGCCAGAATAAACTATAACATAACATTGGAAGTAATGACCAGTTTTTCCAAAACACAAAACAAACAAACAAACAAACATACAAAAACAAAATTGACAATGCTTTAACTACATTAACTAAGGAAAAAAAAAAAAAGAAAGACTCAAGAACCAAAATGAGAAGTGGAAGAGAGCAGCACCTGAGTGGCTTAGTTGTTGAGCATCTGCTTTTGGCTCAGGGCATGATCCCAGGGTCCTGGGATCGAACCCTGCATTGCGCTCCCTGCTCTGCTGGGAGCCTGCTTCTTCCTCTCCCACTCCCCCTGCTTGTGTTTCCTCTCTCATTGGCTGTCTTTCTCTCTGTCAAATAAATAAATAAAATCTTTTTAAAAAAAGAGAGAGAAGTGGAAGAGAAAACAATTCACCGGATAACCGAAGAAATACATAGTGTAATAACAGATTACTATACACAATTATATACTAACAAATCAGATAACTTAGAAAAAAAAAGATAATTCCTAAAAATGCACAAATTATCCCAATCGAATCCTGAATCTTGAATCCAGGAAATCAGAAATCATCTTAGACCAATAAAAAGAATGCAAGTTGAATGAGGAATGAAAAATCTCCCAGTACAGAAAAGACCAAAACCACATGGTTTCATTGATGAATTCTACCAAACATTTAAAAAATAGTTAATGGCAATCTTTATCAAAATCTTACAAATAATGAAATAGAGGGAGCACATTCAAAATCATTCCATGAAGCCAGTACTACCCTGATACCAAAGCAGGATGAAAACAAAGAACAAAAAAGTCTACTTTGTCCAATATTATCTATTGTTACTCCAACATTCTTTTGACATCCATTTGTGTGATAAGTGTTTCTCTACTCCTCACTTTTGATCTGCAGGTGTCTTTAGGTGTAAAATGAATCTCCTGTAGGCAGCATATAGTTGGGTCTTGTTTTTTTATCCACTCTGACACCCTGTGTCTTTTGATTGGAGCATTTAGTCCATTTACATTCAAAGCAGTTATTGATAGATATGTACTCATTGCCGTTTTATTACTTGTTTTGCCATTTCCTGAGATTTTCTCTGGTCCTTTCTTGTTTTTGTCACTTTTGGTCTCTCTGCACTCAAAGAGTCCCATTGAATATTTCTTGCAGGGCTGGATTAGGGCTGGTCTCAAACTCCCTCAGTTTTTATATGTCTGGGAAACTCTATCTCTCCCTCTATTCTGAATGATAGCCTTGCTAGATAGAGTATTCTTGGCTGCGGATTTTTCCCATTCGGCACTTTGAATATATCATGCTTGCCAACATTCTGTTGAGAAATCTCCAGCCAGCCTTATGGGTTTTCCCTTGTAAATTAAGGACTTCTTTAGCCTTGCTGCCTTTAAGATTTTTTATTACTATATTTTGCCAATTTAATTACAATGTCTTAGTGTTGACCTGCTTTTGTTGATTTTAACGGGAGCTCTCTATACTGCCTAGATCTGGATGTCTGTTGCCTTCCCAAGATTAGGGAAGTTTTCAGTCATTTCCTGAATTAATTTTCTGCCTCCTTTTCTCTCTTCTTCTTCTTCTGGTACTCCTATAATATGGATGTTATTGCATTCAGTGGAGTCTCTGAGTTCCCTAAGTCTATTCTCATGTTGTATAATTCTTTCTTCTTTTGTTCAGCTTCATTATTTTCCATTATTTTGTCTTCTAGATCACTAATTCATTCCTCTGCTTCTTCCAGTCATCAAGCCTGTTTCCAACCTTGTTCATTGCTCTCTTCATCTCTGTTTCTTTTCAAACTCTTTTATCTCTGTGGTAAGGGTCTCACTGATGTCTTCTATTCTTTTCTCAAGCCCAGTATCCTTATGATTGTTGCCTTAAATTCTCCGTCTTGTCATGTTACTTATATCTGTTTTGCTTAGACCTCTGGCTGTGGCCTTATCTTGTTCTTTCAATTTGGATAAATTCCTCCATCTTGGCATTTTGTCTAAGTCTCTGCCTTCTTCTCTGTGTTAGAAAAGCCATTCATGTCTCCTACTCCTGAAAGTAATGATCTTATGAAGAAGAGCTCATGTAGTGCCCAGGGCCTGGTGCTTCGGGGAGTGTCTCCAGTGTGTGCTGTGTGTGCTCTGCTGTTGTGGTCTGGCTGCTCTATCCTTCAAGCCAATTGTCTAGAGAGGCCCTACTTGCCAGCTATGGGCAGTGTTTGGTCCCTGGCCTGAATGTGGCAAGTTTTAACTTTGTGTGCTCTGGTCTGTTCATGAAATGAGACCTGACACCAACTCCAACAGAACTGAGGCCCTGCAGAACTCTCTGGTTGGGAGATGTGGTGTGGGCAGGTGTTTGTCCTGGTCTTCTGGAGGAGGGGCCTGCCATGCTCTGACTGAGGTAGGCTTGGCTGAGAATGGCAGTTTTATGGGAACACAGAGGGTGGGGCTTGGTGTAAGCAAGTTAGGCAGCCAGTGTCTGTGCTGAACTGCTTCCCTCAGGTGGCTCTGTATTTATGCCGTGGGGTGGGAGGAGTGAAATGGCACTAGCCATCTCCCCTGTTCTCAGAGAGCGTCTCCATGAAGATCCAAGGAAATTCTCTGAGACTAGCGAACAGTCTCCCCACTGTTTGGGAGGCACTCCTCAGATTGATGTTTCCATGCTGTCTGTCCCCTGAGTTGTTTGCCTTCCTTCTTTACAGAAGCAGAGTAGTGCCCTCTGGGCTCTATCCCAGACAAGGCTGCTCACCTTTAAAACTCTAGGCTTTAAGCTCTGCTAGTTGCCAGAACTCTTGAAAATCAGTCCCTCTCATTTTCCGAGCCAATGGCTTTGGGGAAATACTCTCTTTGTGTGTCCCCCTGTGTGCTCCTCTCTTTCACCCTTCTCCATGACCACAGCACCATACCCTCCACCGTAGCCTCAATCTTTTTCTCCATTAAACCGCATCTCTGCACTTCCTACCTTCTGCAGTGTGGCCTATTCTCTCTCTTTAACTGTGGAGTTTGGTCTGTCAGTCTTCAGGCCAATTTCTGGGGTATTTAGGATGATTTCATAGTTATCTAGTTGTGTTCTTGGGATGAGATGACACCAGGGTCCTCCTACTCCTCCACCATCTTTGATGTCTCCGTGATGAATCTGCAATCATTATTTTTTAATAAATAAGTAATTTCCACAAAATAGGCTGTTTGAACATGCTATTTTTTTAAAAAAAGATTTATCTATTTATTTGAGATAGAAAGAGAGTGAGCGAGCAGAGGGAGGGGCAGAAGGAGAGATAGAATCCTGAAGTAGACTCCTTGCTGAGCATGAAGCCTGATGAAGGGCTTGATCCCATGACCCCAACACTATGACCCAAGCTGAAATCAAGAGTCAGATGCCCAACCAACTGAGCCACCCAGGTGCGCCAAACAGGCTAATTTTGGAACACTTCAGTATACATGCTGACTACATACACAACAGATAATAGAGTAAGAAAATGCTCAACCTGATGAAATGTGAAAATCTTTGTTAATACACTGAAAATTGATATAACTTGTGGTTTTTAAAATAAATAATACAAGGTTAAATGTTCTGCTTGTTTTAGGATTCATTTGAAAATGAAGTTGTATCTAATATGTAAAATGTACAAGTTCTACTAGTAAGCAATTAATATACATAATAACTAAATGAAATACTCAACTTCCACTTGTCCACTCTTAATTTCTAATACTATACTTTCTTAACAAGCATAGAAAATATCAAACTTCTCTCTAGAAATAAAAGTTTTGTTCTTTGACACCCTTTACAGAAAAGCAGCCTGAGCCTGTGGCAAGTTAATGCAGTTGACAGGCAAACCACTATATTACAAATTACGCCTTCAAGTTTAAAAAAGAAAAGAAAAAACCTCCCTAAAAGCAGCTTAAACATTACTATAAAAGTATCAACCTCTTATGGTAGCTCTACTGGAGAATCAAACCTTAAAGACCAGTTTCTTATAGCAGAGAAAACCACTGTGAAGACGTATTAACTGCATATAATGGCTTGAATATGTGCTATGCTACAGGATTATGGTTAGAATATATTAGTTACCGGAACTGTTGCACAGCGCTTTAACTTGATTATCACTGAGAACATAACAGAGGTACTCTCAGCCCATGCAAATTAAGTGAAAATATTGAGTTGTGCTAAATGTTTTATTCCTGGAGAAAACTGAAGGGAGCAGTAACCAAATTAAATGCAAAAGGTGGCTGAACTCACTCTCCTTAAAGATTCTTGAGCACCGTGATGTCTGAGGCATACCTTTATCCATTACGTCTGTGTGCCCATGCTACCGTTTGCGATATATGTCATCAGAATGGTTTAAATCTTTTCAGTATTATTCATATATTCTTATCTACTCATTCTTTACACCTCTGAAAAGACTTTAACTACAGTAAAATATATTAGTAACAGTGTAAAAGCACATCTTTCTAAATGGAACTTATATGGACTGAGGGTAGAGATTTTTTTAACAAATATGCAATATGCAAGCAGAACAAGTAGGAAAATTGCATTCAAGTGCATGGTAAAAACTAAAAATTGACTATTTTTAAAAACCTATGCAGTGGCTTCAAACAAATATGCATTGTGCAGGCAGAACAACTAGGCAAAAGCCATTCAGGTGTATCCTAAACAAAATTTTTTAAAAAAGCTATGAAGTTCCTCAGCTAAAACACGTAATAAAATTCTAATCTAATACAGGTCGATAAATGTAAAAAACAGTT
>NW_024426341.1:1148717-1153480 GCF_017311325.1 Ursus maritimus | reverse complement strand
GAAACTACAATAGACAAGAGAGCAGAGTTTTTCTTGGAGCATCCAGAAGGACCCAGGACCTGCAGACAGCTTCATTTTAGCCCATTGAGACTTATTTCAGGCTTCTGAACTCCAAAATTGTAGGAGCATAAATTTGTTTCTTGAAGCCTCTAGTTACAGCAGAAATAAGAATGAAATACAGGTATTTATCCAATAAAATTGTTTTGGAGGAAAGCAAATTTTGGTCTCCGAATTAATTCATTTCTCTTCTCTTGGGTAAGGACATTTTGTGTTGAAATTCAAGCTTAAATGGAAGGAAAAAAAAAAAAACAAAGTAGATTCAATTTGAGCTTCTGCTCCATTGCTTAAGTGGAATAGAAAAAGTGAATTCCCCATTGCTAACATATAAATGTGATTTTATTTATTTATTTATTTATTTATTTATTTATTTATTTATTTATTTAATAAGTAATCTCTGTGTCCAATGTGGGGTTTGAATTTTCTACCCTGAGGTTAAGAGTTGCATGCTCCACTGACTGAGCCAGTTAGGGGTCCTGTGACTTCAGTTTCAAATATAAATTCTGACTTTGAGCCCTTTGTGCATTAACATTAGAAAAAGTAATTCATTACTAAAATTAAGTTCATGGGGCGACTGAGTGGTGAAGTGGGTTAAGCATCAGACTCTTGGTTTTGGCTCAGATCATGATCTCAGGTGGTGGGATTGAGCCCCACATAGGGCTTTGTGCAGCAGGGAGTCTGCTTGAAGTTCTTTCTCCCTCTCCCTCTGCCCCTCCCACTAGAGCTTTCTCTCTCTCTAAAATAAAGAAATCTTTCAAAAATTAAATTACGTTTGCCCATTCTACCTTAAGTCTTTTTGTCTAACTTTCTACATCCTTTTAATTTCATGCTAATTTAAATATTCACTCTTTTGATTTCTATCATCTCCAAATTTCTTTCAAATTTCCTTTCAACATAAAAGATGGGATTACTGAGTGTGTGTTGTTCATACATGTGTAAGAGTGTATTTGTATGAAATAATGTACAAATGCACACATACATATATGTACATTTGCTCCTTACCCATGAAAGACTTAATAGACAGCAACTATTTCCAAACACTGTATTTATTCCTAACAACATCCACCTGAATTAGGCTTATTATCCCACATCACCATCAGAAATAAGAAAACAGAGGTTTCTGGTTTATTACAGTTTTTACAATTCCATAACAAAATCTTAAAACTTTTGTGCATGTTATATGCAAATAATGAATCATGGAACATTGCATCAAAAACTGGGGATGTACTCTATGGTGCCTGATATAACAAAACAAAAATTATTTAAAAAAATAAAAATAAAGTAATTGTTAGAGACAAGAAAAAAAACTTTGGTGCACTTTCTTGACATATATATAAATGGACTGTTGCAATATGCACTATTAATTTTTGTATGATCAGAAAATTTTGTGTTTTAAATCTGTTTAGTTTATTGTATGTCATTGTATTTCAAGAAATTGTTTAAAAGAAAAAAATCTGTTATAATTAATGAATGCAGCAGGACATAAAGTCAATATATAAAAATTGATTGCATCTCTATACACTAATAACAAATAATCAGAAAGAGAAATTAAGGAAACAATCCCATTTACCACTGCAACAACAGGAATAAAATACCTAATAATAAATTTAACCAAGGAGACAAAACACCTGTACACTGAAAACTATCAGATGTTTCTGGAAAAAATTTGAAGATGACACAAAGAAATGGGAAGATATGCCATGCTTGTTGATTGGAGGAATGAATACTATTAAAATGTCCATACTACCCAAAGAAATATGTGGATTCAGTGCAATCCCCATCAAAATTCCAGTGGCATTTTTTACAGAAATAGAACAAACACTCCTACAACGTTTATGGAATCACAAAGACCCCAAATAGACAAAACAATCACAGAAAGAAGAACAAAGCTAGAGGCATCATACTCCTTGATTTCAAAGTATATTACAAAGCCATGGTAATCAAAAAAGTATGATAATGACATAAAAAACATACAGATCAATGGAACGGAATAGAGAACCCAGGAATAAACCCAAAGATATGTGGTTAATTAGCTTACAACAAAGGAGGCAAGAATATACAACAAGGAAAGAATGGTTTCTTCAATAAATGGTATTGAGTACACTGGACAGCCATATGCAAAAGAATGAAACAGGACTACTATCTTATACCATAGGCAAAAATTAACTCAAAATGGATTAAAGGCTTGAATGTAAGACCCGAAGCCATAAAACTCCTAGAAGAAAACATTGGTCTCGGCAATGAGTTTTAGAATTTGACACCAAAAGCAAGGAAACAAAAGCAAAAATAAACATGTCTACCTCAAACTAAAATCTTCTGCACACCAAAGGAAACCAACAACAAAAGGAAAAGTCAACTTCCTGAATGGCAGAGAATATTTGCACATCATGTATCTGATAAGTGGTAAATATTCCAAATATATAAAGAACTCATACAACTCAATAGCAACAAACAAACAAATCATCTGACTAAACAATGGACAGATGATCTGAATAGAAGTTTTGCCAAAGACATACAGATGGCCAGCAAGTGCATGAAAAGATGCTCAGCGTCAGTACTCACCAGGGAAAATCAGAACCACAATGAGATATCACCTCACGCCTCTTGGAATGGTCCAAAAGATAAGAAACAGCAAGTGTTGGTGGGATGTGGAGAAAAGGGAACCCTGTGCATTGTTGGTGAAAATGGAAATTGCAGCCACTGTGGAAACAGTGTGGAAGTTTCTTGACACATTAAAAATAGAACCACCATATGATACAGCAATTCTACTTGTAAGCATTTATCTGAAGAAAACAAAAACCCATGTTCAAAAAGGTACGCACACCTCCATTTCATGGCAGCATAATTACAATAGTCAAAACACGGAAACAACCTAGATTTTCATCAGTGGATGAATGGATAAAGAAAGTGTGCTGCACTGGGTGATGTATGGAAGTGTTGAATCCCTATATTGTACACCTGAAAGTAACGTAACATCGTATGTTCACTATACTGGAATTAAAATAAAATAAGAAAGAAATTGTGCCATATATATATATACATACATATTTATATATATATATGTATATATTTATACACACACATATGTAATGGTATACAATTTAGCCATACTAATGAATGAAATCTTGGCATTTGTGACAGAATGGGTGGCCTTGAAGGCATTGTGCTCAGTGAAATAAGTCAGGCAAAGAGACACAAATACCATATGATCTCACTTATATGTGGGATCTTAAAAACAAGACAAAACCAAACCAAACCAAGCTTGTGGATATGCAGAACAGATGGGCAGTGGTCTGAGCTAGGGTGTGGGGAGTGGGTGAAATGGGCAAAAGTGACAAAAGCTGCAAATTTCCAGTTATAAAATGAGTAAGTCAAAGGGTTGTCATGTCCAGCATGGTGACTATAGCCAACAAAACTGTGTTGTAGATTTGGAAGTAGCTAGGAGAGGGGAGCTTCACAACTGTCATCATGAAAGAAGTTCATAACTGTATATTGTGATGGATTTAACTGAACTTACTCTGATCAGTTTGCAATATATACAAATACTGAACCATTCCATTGTACACCTGAAATTAATGCAACGTGATGTCAGTTATATGTTAACATCAACAACAACAACAATAATAGTGACAAGGGACAGTTCATTGATAACATTGGCGCAGGGCTAAGTCACAAGTATCGTGGGCCCAGGTGAGTGTCGCAGGCGTTCTTAGCCTATAGCATCGCTATCCATTGGCTGAGGTTAAAAGGGATGATGACATAGTCTACGTCATCAGAAGAGCACTCAAGGAATAAAAAAGAATGACAACAGACCCAACATGAAAACTGTGATTTCACATTTTCCTCTACGATGAAATTACATAAATGTCCTTAGATGCCAAGTGTAGTTTTATCCGTATGAGTAATACAACTCATGATTATTCCTTCAGGAAGACTAGGGAAATTTTACTTGGCATGACATATGTCATTTGAAAAGAAATCATTTTTAAGAAATCAAAGTGGTCTTGTAAATGATACGGAAATTTTCAAATATTTCTGAATCATGGTTGGGAAAAACTGTGGGAATGTATGATAATGGACAAAGGGAAAAACAGTATGTATATCAGACAGTGCAGAAAGCTTAGTCAATGGAGTTTTTTGAAATTGTATGGAGAAGTTGAATTCTTTTTTTAAAATTTTATTTTATTTAAATTCAATTTAGTTAACATATAGTGTATTAGTAGTTTCAGAGGTAGAGTTCAGTGATTCATCAGTTGCATAGAACACCCAGTGTTCATTACATCACGTGCCTTCCTTAATGCCCATCACCGAGTTACCCCATCCCCTCACCCATCTCTGTTCCAGCAACTCTCAGTGTCTCCTATAGTTAAGAGTCTCTCATGGATTGTCTCCCTCTCTGATTTCATCTTATTTTATTTTTCTCTCCCTTCCCCTATGATCCTCCATTCTGTTTCTTAAATTCTACATGTGAGTGAAATCATATAATAATTGTCTTTAGTGAAGCTGAATGTAAGAAATGGAAGTTTCTGGAAATACATAGGAGCAGATTCTATTTCATAGTGATCAAAGAGTAGTTTTACACAAAAGATTTACAGCAGCCGTGTTTTGGTTTTGAACAGGAAAGGAGGGCGCCTGGGTGGCTCAGTTGGTTAAGCATCTGCCTTTGGCTCAGGTCATGCTTCTAGGGTGCTGGGTTGAGCTTGCAT
>NW_024426341.1:1113111-1148692 GCF_017311325.1 Ursus maritimus | reverse complement strand
CTTGTACTCACGTTTATCTCCACTCTGCTCTCTTGTCTTCACTCCTGACACAAGGACCAAAAGAGCAGGGACTTCACCTGTGCTGTTCATATCTTTTCTTTATGGTTGGATGGCTATATGACACTTAATAGAAACAAATTTAAGAGAAAATGAGACATTATGAAATGCATAGATGACAGAGGAGATAAAAACAGGTTAAAGAAAGCAGTTTCAGTACAATTATGTTCAACAACATTGAAGGGAGTTTAGAGAACTACTGGAAAGCAGGATCTGGGAGTAGTAATTTCATCAAAATCAACATGGATGAATGATAAAATTCCCAAGACTTTGAAATAGAAAGAGTAAAACATAGAGTTCTTAGAAATTTCTAGGAACACAACAGATGCCCTTTAGTATTTGTTGAATGAATTAGGAATTAGGTCTCATATATATGGTATATTTATTATATTAATTATTTATTTATTTATATTTATTTTTACTCTTTTTTATTATTAGGTTATGATAATCTAAGCATACAGACATATCTGTTTTTGATGTAGTGATTCCATGATTTTACTCTTTTTTTAAAAATAATAATTTTCTTTTTATTTAAATTCAATTGCCAATGTATCAAATTAGTTTCTTGATAATAATGTTCAATGATTCATTAGTTGCTTATAACACTGGTATGTCTCATTGCATCATGTGCCCTCCTTGATGCCCATCACCAGGTTACCCCATTCCGCCACCCACTTCCCCCTTCCCACAACCCTCAGTTTGTTTCCTGGAGTCAGAGTCTCATAGTTTGTCTCCCCTCCTTTCTTCCCTGCTTTCTCCCATGTCTTCCATTCCTTAGTCCACATGATGAAACCATATAATTGGCTTTTTACTCCCTATCCCTGTCTGTCTTCCGAATATATTATCTTTGTGGCTTAATCTCCTTTTATGTCCATCTATCCTTACGTTGACATCTGTTTCATTGGCTTGTGGACATGCGTTATGAACATAAGGGTGGTCCTTCACTACACTACTATTAATACCGAGTGATTGATTGTAACATTTACTTTAGGACCTCTGTACGTTTCCAGATGTTACTCATCCACACGTGAATAATGGTTCAACTAATATTAATCACTGAAACTAGTGTGGTCTTCCAAAGTTCTTCGAGTATGCGAGAACAACTAAATCTACAGTTTTGAGTAACACATTGATGCACATTAGTTTATAACCAGTGTCAACCATCATAATTAAGGCAGAATCTTAAAGTAAGGAAGATAGATATATTTAACTAATGAAAATTTAAAGTAGTTGATAGTCAAAATATTTGCTAAAAGTCATTAGAGAAACTGTGATTCATAACAATTATTTGAAATGCTGATAATTATAGCATATATATGTGAACAATAATAATAATAATAGGCAAATAAACATGGTGATCAAATGTAGGAATCCTTCGTCTGATCCCACTAATAGTTTAAAAATCAGCAAAAAATCCTACTCACACCATCACTTAGAAAACATTCACAGGTTTGTCACATCAACTGGGGTTGGAACTTTTAAATAAATGGCTAGAAGGTACTTTCTAATTTTGTTGTCAGAATTGTGAAGTATTAAAATGTCTTGGGAGGCTCTGAAGACAATTACAAATATTAAAAATACAGATAATGCTTGGGGCACCCGGTTGCTCAGTCGGTAAAGCATGGGACTCTTGAGCTTGGTGTCAGAATTCAAGCCCCATGTTGGAGTGTAGAGAATTACTTAAAAAATAAAAATATTAAAAATACAGATATTCTTAACTCCCAATTTCTCAGTCTCTGAACTACGATATGTTCTGGGCCAGAACCTTCTCTGTGCTGGGCTGTGTCTTGTGTATTGTAGGATGTTTAGAACATCCTCTGGCCTCCACACCCCCCGGGTGACAGCCCAAAATGTCTTGCATTGCTCAATGTTCCCTGAGGCAATATCACCTCTGGTTGTGAAACATAGTTTTAACTATTTGAAGATTTTTGTAAGTATTGATATAATCATAATTTAATAAGAAAAAAGAAAGATCATCAGGAAGTGTAAAAGTGGCACAGCCACACCCTGTAATGTCATGCAGGTGCTGGAAAAATGAGTCAGCATCACACTGGTTGAGTAAAGGGACATGTAGAAGGTGTTCTTAGTCAGAAGGACTGAGGGGAGTGGAATAGAAAGATTGTGTCAGAAACGTAGAGAGATCTACGATATGCACAGGTGTCTTTTCGCTACGCCATTGGAAGCGTGAATGTATGAAAGTGTGTATAACACAGAATAGTTTTTTAAAAGTAATGGAGCCTTTTGAAGAGAAGAACAGTGAAATGCACTGAAGTTAAGCAGAGTGGCTCAAAGCAGACTGTCTGAAAAGAACTTGAAAGAAGACCCAAAACCAAATTCTGAACAAAAAGATTTAAAAGAGTAATAATTTAATGAAATTGGCATGTGTCCAAAACAAATAAGATTGCAAGACTTGGGAATAAAAAGAATTTGAAAAAGTCTTTTTAATGTGGAGAAGCAGTATCTAAAGATTTTATGTCGTAAAATTCACATAAAAGATATGGGACTCAGTGTGTTTTCTGGAAGGTAAAGGTGATTCTTGGTGAAACGTAAAGAAGAATCCTTTCCAAGATGATGGCATTTCGTATTTTAGAAATAGATCCAATCATAAAAGTCCACAGGAACATAAGGACTTACAGAATGTAACTATTGGAAATATGTATAATGGGCAATTTAGGAACAATAAGGGGGATGAAGAAAGGGACATTTCACTTTTATGTTTCAGAGAAGCAGGTATTCACAAGAAAGAAGTATTAAGATGACATTCAGTTTTAGGTAAAATCAGTAGGAAATATATTATGCACTAACTCGACAGATTTTACCACAAAAATTCATACACTCTCACACATTCTCTCTACACATACATAAAAAGCAAAATAGCAAGAATAGTCTAAATTCGTGAAATAAACAGCAATTCTTTGGAAAGAACTCAATAAAAACAGAAATAAAACACTTCAACCCACTATGCAAACCCCATGGACTCCCACAGACAATTTTTGCAACAGAGAGTGTGGGCTAGCTAACCCCGGACCATGTTCAGCTCACAGGTACTGAGTAGTAGGAAAGGAAGCTCATTGCAGCACCCTTTTCACATAATATATTTTAAAAATTTCATGTGAACGACTCAGGGAGAGGAGGACTGTGATACGAGCTTTCATGTACTGCTCTTGCAGGAGAGTACCTGCTAGAATTCTCTTTCTGCCTGGATTTTTCCTCAGTATGGAAATATAGTCTAATATGTCCCATCTTAAAAGAGACAAGGCTTGTCTCACTTGACTGCATATCTCCTCCAGAGCTAATACTTGACTTTTCTACATCTGAAGTTTAAGTGCAAAAATCCTTGGTCTCATGTTCTTCTTTTTCATGCTTCCCATCCCTGTCTAATCGGGTTTCTATTATTATCATTTAGTAGGTAAGTTTGAACCTTGCATTTCTGAGAGTTCAATATTCACTTTCTATTTTTAGAAGTAAATACATAAATGAATCAATCAATGTCCATTTCTTAAGCCAGCAAACAGCCACAGCAAACTCTCAGCTCTAGTTGTGGCTTGGACTGGCCTCAGGTGACCTCAGTAAATGCTCTTGACTTTCATCTCTTGACCTTCCTCCTGCAGTCCCTACTGGGCAGTAAAACTCATCTAGATACAAGGTCTCATGAGAGGAAGGTCTCTACCATGGACATCAAAATACCTGTTGAGTTGGTAAGATGATGGAGGATGGAGCCTGTCCCCAGACAAAGAGAGCAGGAATGGCTCAGACTCCAGTGCCTCATCCAGACTCAGGACTGCACAAGAGATCGTACGGTCTTGTCCAGCCCGAGGTTGCCAAGCCTGAGGACTGCAACAGAGAGTATTTACAGCTGGTTCGAGTCTGCTCATTGGCACATTTCCTCTGTTCCTCCCACCTGCTAGGCACATGATTTCCCTGTGGGACACTAGTGTGGACAGAAGGGAGAGTTTTCCTGTTGAATTTCTTCCTGGAGACCAGGTGACAAGCCAGGTGAAGTCCCAGTTTCTTCTTACTCTTTTCTATGACTCGTCTGCCTTTCAGAGATCTTAGCCTCCAGCCCCTTATCCCACTCCGCAAGTGACATATTTCTCTCTCTTTTTTTGTTTTAATTTTTAAATTTAAATCTCAATTTAGTCCAACACATAGCACATCATTTGTTTTTGATGTAATCCAATGAACATCTTCCTTTTAAGGCTGAGGAATCTGTCTTGACTCGATCCCTTGGGTTCTTACAGAGCATTGACTTGTGTATTGGAGACACAAGCCCTGATATCTCTAAAGTTACTATTTCCCTTTCAAAATGGATGATGTTTATTCCTTTTAATACTATAAAACCCTGGACTCTACACTCCGTAGCTTCATGACAATTTTGCCAAAACAATTAGGAATTTCAGACTTCTGTACAAATTCGGGCTATGACAAAATATCAGTATAAAATACTTGTTCTAAGGGCGCCTGGGTGGCACAGCAGTTAAGCATCTGCCTTCGGCTCAGGGGCGTGATCCTGACGGTTATGGGATCGAAGCCCACATCAGGCCTCCCTGCCTCTGAGCCTGCTTTCTTCCTCTCCCACTCCTGCTTGTGTTTCCTCTCTCTCTGGCTGCCCTATCTCTTCGATAAATAATAAAAAATAAATAAATAAATCTTTAAAAATAAAAAAATAAAATATTTGTTCAATGTAAGAGATATTTTATGCGCTATGGATCCAGTTTAGCACCTTATAGAGTTGCTCACTTATTTTTTTTATAAAAGTTCATTCTGTGAGAAGCACTAGTGTGCGAACTCCATTCCCTATGAGAATGGGGCTGAAGGAATTTAGTGAGCTCTCAAAGTTATCATGCAGAAAGGGATGGCCAAGCTAATTGTATTCTCTTCAGGATGCTCCCAGTTTTCAACCTCTGTGCAGTGTCCCAGCAGAGTGTGGTCCTTTCCCTGGGCATATCTGGCACTATCTAAGAGATGCTGTTAAACACCTCCAATGAGCAAGGACAGCTCCCAAAACAAGTAAGACTCTACTCATAGGTCAAATTAGAGTGTGAGATGATGCACTTGGCTTCAGCACTTCTCCAACATCAAAGTGCATGTGGATCACCTAGATTCTAACTCAAATGCAAATTCTACGCTTTAGCAGGTGCTGATGGGCCAGGAGTTCAGCATTTAACAGTCCTGGTGACGTTGATTGCAGGTCATGGTACGTGCACCACTTCTCTTCGGTACAAGCTGTCGATCCTGTGATGAGTAAGGTGCAGGGTGGTTGTAGGTGTTCTTCACAAAAAAAATTGTGTTTACATAAATGTAGACCATGACTAGTATATCAGTCATTCTAGGGATTGTGAGAAATCTCTGTATGTGTGTTTGTTTTTTCACAAAGATAGAAGTGTTTTTGAATGCTGATACTACACCCATGGAGTAGAGACCTGAAGTATGGAGTATGGAGAATTGAAGGCAATGGGACTTGCTTTATAACTAGCTCCTTTCATGGCCTAAGTCAGGTCTATCTGGCTGTGTGAAAAAGATGAATCCCAGTATGGATTGCTTCTAACCACAGGGCACCACAGGGCAGCCAGAAAAAACCACCACACTTCTTTGAAGTTCTTGGCTATTAAATTCAAGTGCATAAACGTATAGTATAGAAGGGGAATAAATAAAAGCCTTGGGGAAAGTTCTCATTCTGAAGTTCCACTTCTGCCACTAACTAGCTTTGCTTTGAATTAATAATAACAATAAATAAAAATAAATGTCCTGAGCAAAAAAGTCTTTATTTGTATTTATTTTTTCTTTCAAGATTTTTTAAAATTTAATTTAAATAGTTAACATATAGTGCATTATTAGTTTCAGAGGTAGAATTTAGTGATTGATCAGTTTTGTACAGCACCTAGGGCTTATTACATCAAGTGCCCTCCTTAATGCCCATCACCCAGTTACCCCATCCCCACCTACCTCTCCTCCAAACCCTCAGTTTGTTTCCTAGAGTTAAGAGTCTCTGTGGTTTTTCTCCACTCTGCTTTTATCTACTTTTATTTTTCCTTCCCTTCCCATGTTCATCTGTTTTTTGTTTCTAAAATTCCACATACAAGCCGTAAATGTAGTATTTTTCTTTCTATGACTGACTTATTTCACTTAGTATAATAATTCTCTAGTTCCATCCACGCGTTGCAAATGGCAAGGTTTCATTCGCTAATGTTCCGAGTAATATTCTACTGTGATGTATACCACATCTTCTTTTTATCCATTCATCAGTTGATGGATGTTTGGGCTCTTACATATTTTAGCTATTGAGGATAATGCTAATAAACATTGGAGTGTGTTTATTTATTTTATATAAGGACCCTTGAGTGGCCTCAAATGATATACTTTTGAAAGACTTTTTTTTTTTAATTTTAAAGGAGAGAGAGTTTGTGTGGTTGGTGGGGAGCAAGCAGGCTCCTAATGGTCCGGAAGTATGATGTTCGATGCAGGGCTCAATCTCAGGACACTGAGATCATGACCCGAGCCCAAAATCAAGAGGCAGATGTTTAACTGTCTAGGCCACTGCTGCAGCCCGCAAAAGACTTTCTAGTAGGCAGAATAAGAGCCTCCTGAAGTCATCCACATTCCAATCCCTAGAAACTTTGACTATGCTTTATATATATATATATATATATATATATATATATATATATATATATATATAGAGAGAGAGAGAGAGAGAGAGAGAGAGAGAGAGAGAGAGGTTTAAGGTAGCAAATGGAATAAGGCTGCTAACCATCTGAACTTAACTTAAGATTGGCCAAGCATTATGCATTTGGAACTAATGTAATCATCACGGTCCTCTGAATGTGGGCGAGAAGGCAGAATAGTTGGATCAGAGAGATGGTGAAGATGGCACATTGCTGCCTTTGAAGATGAAAAAGGGCAATGAGCCAAAGAATGCTTGTGTCACAGGAAACTACAATAGACAAGAGAGCAGAGTTTTCTTGAGCATTCAGAAGGACCCAGGACCTGCAGACAGCTTCCATTTAGCCCATTGAGACTTATTTCAGGCCTTCTGAACTCCAAAATTTGTGGAGCATAAATTTGTTTTTGAAGCCTCTAGTTACAAGCAGAAATAAGAATGAAATACACGTATTATCCCATAAAATTGTTTTGGGAGGAAAGCAAATTTGGTCTCCGAACTTTCATTCTCTTCTCTTGGCAAGGACATTTGTATTGAAATTCAAGCTTAAATGGAAGGAAAAAAAAACAAAGTAGATTCAATTTGAGCTTCGTCCATATGCTTAAGTGGATATAGAAAAGTGAATTTCCATTGCTAACATATAAATGTGATTTTATTTATTTATTTATTTATTTATTTATTTATTTATTTATTTAATAAGTAATCTCTATGTCCAATGTGGGGTTTGAATTTTCTACCCTGAGGTTAAGAGTTGCATGCTCCACTGACTGAGCCAGTTAGGGGTCCTGTGACTTCAGTTTTAAATATAAATTCTGACTTTGAGCCCTTTGTGCATTAACATTAGAAAAAGTAATTCATTACTAAAACTAAGTTCATGGGGCGACTGAGTGGTGAAGTGGGTTAAGCATCAGACTCTTGGTTTTGGCTCAGATCATGATCTCAGGTGGTGGGATTGCGCCCCACATAGGGCTTTGTGCAGCAGGGAGTCTACTTGAAGTTCTTTCTCCCTCTCCCTCTGCCCCTCCCACTAGAGCTTTCTCTCTCTCTAAAATAAAGAAATCTTTCAAAAATTAAATTACGTTTGCCCATTCTACCTTAAGTCTTTCTGTCTAAATTTCTACATCCTTTTAATTTCATGCTAATTTAAATATTCACTCTTTTGATTTCTATCCTCTCCAAATTTCTTTCAAATTTCCTTTCAACATAAAAGATGGGATTACTGAGTGTGTGTTGTTCATACATGTGTAAGAGTGTATTTGTATGAAATAATGTACAAATGCACACATACATATATGTACATTTGCTCCTTACCCATGAAAGACTTAATAGACAGCAACTATTTCCAAACACTGTATTTATTCCTAACAACATCCACCTGAATTAGGCTTATTATCCCACATCACCATCAGAAATAAGAAAACAGAGGTTTCTGGTTTATTACAGTTTTTACAATTCCATAACAAATTCTTAAAACTTTTGTGCATGTTATATGCAAATAATGAATCATGGAACATTGCATCAAAAACTGGGGATGTACTCTATGGTGCCTGATATAACAAAACAAAAATTATTTAAAAAAATAAAAATAAAGTAATTGTTAGAGACAAGAAAAAAAACTTTGGTGCACTTTCTTGACATATATATAAATGGACTGTTGCAATATGCACTATTAATTTTTGTATGATCAGAAAATTTTGTGTTTTAAATCTGTTTAGTTTATTGTATGTCATTGTATTTCAAGAAATTGTTTAAAAGAAAAAATCTGTTATAATTAATGAATGCAGCAGGACATAAAGTCAATATATAAAAATCGATTGCATCTCTATACACTAATAACAAATAATCAGAAAGAGAAATTAAGGAAACAATCCCATTTACCACTGCAACAACAGGAATAAAATACCTAATAATAAATTTAACCAAGGAGACAAAACACCTGTACACTGAAAACTATCAGATGTTTCTGGAAAAAATTTGAAGATGACACAAAGAAATGGGAAGATATGCCATGCTTGTTGATTGGAGGAATGAATACTATTAAAATGCCCATACTACCCAAAGAAATATGTGGATTCAGTGCAATCCCCATCAAAATTCCAGTGGCATTTTTTACAGAAATAGAACAAACACTCCTACAACATTTATGGAATCACAAAGACCCCAAATAGACAAAACAATCACAGAAAGAAGAACAAAGCTAGAGGCATCATACTCCTTGATTTCAAAGTATATCACAAAGCCATGGTAATCAAAACAGTATGATAATGACATAAAAAACATACAGATCAATGGAACGGAATAGAGAACCCAGGAATAAACCCAAAGATATGTGGTTAATTAGCTTACAACAAAGGAGGCAAGAATATACAACAAGGAAAGAATGGTGTCTTCAATAAATGGTATTGAGTAAACTGGACAGCCATATGCAAAAGAATGAAACAGGACTACTATCTTATACCATAGGCAAAAATTAACTCAAAATGGATTAAAGGCTTGAATGTAGGACCCGAAGCCATAAAACTCCTAGAAGAAAACATTGGTCTTGGCAATGAGTTTTAGAATTTGACACCAAAAGCAAGGGAACAAAAGCAAAAATAAACAGTTCTACCTCAAACTAAAAACTTCTGCACACCAAAGGAAACCAACAACAAAAGGAAAAGTCAACTTCCTGAATGGCAGAGAATATTTGCACATCATGTATCTGATAAGTGGTAAATATTCCAAATATATAAAGAACTCATACAACTCAATAGCAACAAACAAACAAACAAATGATCTGACTAAACAATGGACAGATGATCTGAATAGAAGTTTTGCCAAAGACATACAGATGGCCAACAAGTGCATGAAAAGATGCTCAACGTCAGTACTCACCAGGGAAAATCAGAACCACAATGAGATATCACCTCACGCCTCTTGGAATGGTCCAAAAGATAAGAAACAGCAAGTGTTGGTGGGATGTGGAGAAAAGGGAACCCTGTGCATTGTTGGTGAAAATGGAAATTGCAGCCACTGTGGAAACAGTGTGGAAGTTTCTTGACACATTAAAAATAGAACCACCATATGATACAGAATTCTACTTGTAAGCATTTATCTGAAGAAAACAAAAACCCATATTCAAAAAGGTATGCACACCTCCATTTCATGGCAGCGTAATTACAATAGTCAAAACATGGAAACAACCTAGATTTTCATCAGCGGATGAATGGATAAAGAAAGTGTGCTGCACTGGGTGATGTATGGAAGTGTTGAATCCCTACATTGTACACCTGAAAGTAATGTAACATCAAACCAAGCTTGTGGATATGCAGAACAGATGGGCAGTGGTCTGAGCTAGGGTGTGGGGAGTGGGTGAAATGGGCAAAAGTGACAAAAGCTGCAAATTTCCAGTTATAAAATGAGTAAGTCAAAGGGTTGTCATGTCCAGCATGGTGACTATAGCCAACAAAACTGTGTTGTAGATTTGAAAGTAGCTAGGAGAGGGGAGCTTCACAACTGTCATCATGAAAGAAGTTCGTAACTGTATATTGTGATGGATTTAACTGAACTTACTCTGATCAGTTTGCAATATATACAAATACTGAACCATTCCATTGTACACCTGAAATTAATGCAACGTGATGTCAGTTATATGTTAACATCAACAACAACAACAATAATAGTGACAAGGGACAGTTCATTGATAACATTGGCTCAGGGCTAAGTCACAAGTATCGTGGGCCCAGGTGAGTGTCGCAGGCATTCGTAGCCTATAGAATCGCTATCCATTGGCTGAGGTTAAAAGGGATGATGACATAGTCTACGTCATCAGAAGAGCACTCAAGGAATAAAAAAGAATGACAACAGACCCAACATGAAAACTGTGATTTCACATTTTCCTCTACGATGAAATTACATAAATGTCCTTAGATGCCAAGTGTAGTTTTATCCGTATGAGTAATACAACTCATGATTATTCCTTCAGGAAGACTAGGGAAATTTTACTTGGCATGACATATGTCATTTGAAAAGAAATCATTTTTAAGAAATCAAAGTGGTCTTGTAAATGATACAGAAATTTTCAAATATTTCTGAATCAAGGTTGGGAAAAACTGTGGGAATGTATGAAAATGGACAAAGGGAAAAACAGTATGTATATCAGACAGTGCAGAAAGCTTAGTCAATGGAGTTTTTTGAAATTGTATGGAGAAGTTGAATTCTTTTTTTAAAATTTTATTTTATTTAAATTCAATTTAGTTAACATATAGTGTATTAGTAGTTTCAGAGGTAGAGTTCAGTGATTCATCAGTTGCATAGAACACCCAGTGTTCATTACATCACGTGCCTTCCTTAATGCCCATCACCGAGTTACCCCATCCCCTCACCCATCTCTGTTCCAGCAACTCTCAGTGTCTCCTATAGTTAAGAGTCTCTCATGGATTGTCTCCCTCTCTGATTTCATCTTATTTTATTTTTCTCTCCCTTCCCCTATGATCCTCCATTCTGTTTCTTAAATTCTACATGTGAGTGAAATCATATAATAATTGTCTTTAGTGAAGCTGAATGTAAGAAATGGAAGTTTCTGGAAATACATAGGAGCAGATTCTATTTCATAGTGATCAAAGAGTAGTTTTACACAAAAGATTTACAGCAGCCGTGTTTTGGTTTTGAACAGGAAAGGAGGGCGCCTGGGTGGCTCAGTTGGTTAAGCATCTGCCTTTGGCTCAGGTCATGCTTCTAGGGTGCTGGGGTTGAGCTTGCATCAGGCTCCTTGCTCAGCAGGAAGTCCGCTTCTCCCTTTCCCTCTCCCCATCTCCCCACCCCCCGCTTTTGTGCTCTCTCTCTCCCTCTCTCTATCAAATAAATGAATAAAATATTTTTAAAAAGAAAAGGAATGGAAACTTTATTATTATTATAGAAACCTAACATAGACAGGAGAGGGAAGGAATCTACACATAGATGAAATTAATAGTAGGCAGTAAATGAGAATAAGGCAGTTACATTAAACCCAGTGCTTACAACATACAATCTCATCAGCTGGGGAAGGCCCTGGAAACAGCCAGACCGTAGTCCTGATTGAGAGGCCTGGGCGGAGCCCAGGTGAGCAACTGACCATCTTCATAAGGGCCACATTCATAGGGTAAATAATAAGGTTTGAAATTAAACATCTGCATTGCCTATGTGCCATTTGGAACAAGCTGCGATTCCATGTTATTATGTTTCTGTATTTTCAAAAAGCCTGGGTTATGTGTGTCTGCCTCCTCTCCTGGATTGTATTTCAGGGGATCAGTCCGGACTGGAGGAGGAGGAGGCAAGAGACAAGATTTGTAGTTCTTGGCATCAAGACCAGAAGGCTCAGATCTGACCTGGAGACCAGATAGTATATTTAGACAACTAGGCTCCCAAGGTTATTCCCACAGCAGGAGTCTCACAAACAACATTCCTTAGCCTGCCTATGTACATGCAGGTCCAGGTGGTCCGTTATGTGGGACAAGCCACAAACGCATGTATCCATACAGAACACATAGCTTTGAACCCTGCAATCAAGGTCACTTCTTCACCACTAGGACAAGTGTGCCTTTTATAGCTGCCCTCCTGGAGAATCTTATCAGAGCCCCTTTTATGTCTCTGTTCCTCAGGCTGTAGATGAAGGGGTTCAGCATGGGGGTGACCACCGTGTACATCACTGAGGCCACTGCACTTGCGTGGGAGCTCTGGATAGCAGCAGAGCTCAGGTACACTCCCAGGACTGTGCAATAAAATAAGGAGACAACTGAGAGGTGAGATGCACAGGTGGAAAATGCTTTATACTTGCCCTGAGCTGATGATATTCTATGTATGGAGGAAATAATCTTTGAGTAAGAGTAAAGGATCCCGGCAAGGGGACCACCAGCCAGCAGCACAGTGGAAACATACAACACTGTGTCATTAAGAAAGATATCAGAACAGGCAAGTTGGATCATCTGATGGAGTTCACAGAAAAAGTGGGGGATTTCCACCTCTGAACAGAAGGAAAGCTGCAACAACATTAAGCTCTGTAACAAGGAATTCAGGACACTCATGATCCAGGACACCAGAACCAGCAGTCCACAGAGGTGGGGGTTCATGATGACCGTGTAGTGCAGGGGGTGACAGATGGCCACGAAGCGATCATAGGCCATCACAGCCAGGAGAAAGTCATCCCAGCCTGCAAAGAGTGTGGAAAAATAGGTCTGGCTGATGCATCCTGGATAGGTTATAACATTTTTCTGTGTCTGTATATTCACCAGCATCTTTGGGATGATGGTAGAGGTGACACAGATGTCTAGAAAGGACAGGTTGGCCAGGAAGAAGTACATGGGGGTGTGGAGGTGGGAGTCAGAGCTGACGGCCAGGATGATGAGCAGGTTTCCACACACAGTGATCAGGTACATGGAGAGGAAAAGCCCAAATAGGAGGGGCTGCAGGTCTGGATCATTTGATAATCCCAGAAGAAGAAATCTTGAAATTTGGGTGTCATTGCCTGGTCCCATGTGGTTGTTGTGATGACTAGAAGTTAGGAAAAAATGATTAATTTTAACACAGTTGGGTATTAGTAACATGGCAGAAATGCTATAATTACCAATGACATGGGGAAAAATAAGCAGACATGAAGGAAAGTGGATGGGGTATTATTTTTTCTGGAAGATCTGGAAGACCTAAAACAAGGTGACAGTTGAAGAGAGATCTCAGGGAAGACTGCACAGGAGACAGGAGATTATCTGGGTACATGTGTGTCCTTCAGGAGAAAGAGCCAGTGAAAAGGCCCTGAGAAAGGTACCTGTTTTGGACAGATATCCAGAACTCACAATGGAGCCATTGTTGTCAGGACAGCAGCAAGAGGGAGAGTGATGAGAAGTGGTGTCAGGGAATGTTGAGGAATGAGGTGGCCTCCCCACTGCAGGTAAGACGTCAAGACACAGGGAGTCCTTCATTCACATGGTGTTCCTTGCACTTCATTAATTTGTGTCCAAGGAATCCTGTCAATAGAAATGGATCCCTTCCTTATTTCCAGGTGTTGGTTAACATCCTGGTGTCTGTATTTTAAGGGTCCCATATTGGCACACTATGGACTCCTGGGGCCCTGTGACTGGCAGGCTCTTCACACCTCCAGCTACAATATTTAGGAAAGAAATGTACTAGTTATGCTCTCAACATCAAATTATCATTACCCTAATGAATATAGAAAAATACACAAATTCCAGTTGGTAAGACTCCCATGAACTTGGAACTTGGTGCTCCATTTTAATATGAACATTTTGTCCTGCATTTAGAGAAGTATAAAAAACTCAGAAGGAAGAGAAAAGGAACAGAGGGGAGAAAGTTCTTGTAAGCCCTGATGGTCCCTGATAGATCGTGATGACAAGAAACGTTCCCTGATTCTGGCTGCATTCCAATGCTAGGTATATCCCTTCAATGCCCAAAATACCTAATAAAACAGCAAAAACCAATTTCTCCAAAAGAGAGAAGAGTGATGTATTTATGATATCAGGTCACCTTAATGTACGAACATCTGCTAGAAATATGAGCAAAAAGGACTAAATCCACAACTGACCAAAGGAAATACACGATGTGCAAAAATAGCAGGGATTTACCAAGATGAAATGGTAAAAGACTCCACTAAATGATATTAAATCACCATTTTGGAATCTGTGAATGAGTTTTGAACCTTGGATCTACCACACGTTCGCTGTCTGAATTTGAGAAGACAATACATTCATCATAAAATGTTAACATTCTCACCAGAATACTGGGGGTAGTGGTACCATCCTCCCGGGGTGGTCGACAGATTGAGTCCATATGTGTAAAAAGTTGAGCATAGTTCCTTCCTGTTAGTATATGAATGGTTATTCTCTGGTCAGTCATGTTTGTGTGTGTGTGTGTGTGTGTGTGTGTGTGTGTGTACATACATTTGTGTGTTTGCATGTGCACACATTTTTGATCATAATATAAAACACATGTTTACTGTGGACAAAAAAAAATTGGAATCCACTGCAGTAAAGGAAGAAAATGGTTTAATATATGGCCAGTGGCTGCTAACGTGGGAGAAACAGTATGGATGAGGAGTTTACAGAAAACGAGGTTGCAGAGGTCAGCATGGGTGCTGATGTCACATCAGACTCCAGGGAGCCTGTGCTGACTGCTCCACTGGCCTCAAATGGGGTCCACCTCAGGCCCCTGATCTAAGTGTCATTTCTGTCCCTATACCCTGTTTATTTGATCACACATGTTTTTATGTGGCCCGAGAGTGGATGAGGCTGGCTCTTCTCTGACTTTCCTTGGTGGCATTCATTCCTCTGTTGCCTTGGGCTTTGGGGTTTGATCTTTGTTTGACACAAAATCCAATGGGTACATGCCTGTTCTGGTTCTCTGTTCCTCGTCTGCCATGTAGAAGCCTTCCCAGACCATACTCTGCAGAATTTGGCATGTTCCGTGACAATCTATCCCTTTCTGTATATGATTTATCTTTGAAGACCCTGTATCATATGAGCACTTAGTTCCCTGCTCTCCATTCTGATATATGATCCAAAGGAGCAGGGCCTCCCCTGCTTTGTTTGACTCCTTGTGCTCACAAAGGTGCACATTTGTATAGAAACAAGCTTTTTAAAAATGAGAATTCATTAAATAGAAGGAATGGTGGGGAAAATAAACTCATGTTAAATATGGTGAATTTAAATAACTGTCTTCAACAAAACTGAACAATAATCTAATACTAACATCTTAGAGAAAAGATACACAACAACAAAAATCACATCAACGTAGGTCTCTAATTCAGGATGAAATGGCTAAAAGAATAGGAAAATATACTTTTTAATACACAGTGCTAGAACCAGTAGCTCAAGTTATAATTTGATAATATGTGACCATAATTGGACTCAATCATGCTTATGAGAAAGATGCAGGGGATCTTCCATTGAATACAAAAGAACACGTTTCACATAATGACAGGAGGGGATTGTTATTTTAAAAAATGAATCTAATTCCAAAATTTAAAAAATGGTAGAAAAAAAGGAAATAAAGAAAATTAGATGTGAAATAAGATGGCAATATGTACAAAAGCAATTCTTACTACTAAGGATGCAGAAGAATTTCAATGTTTAAAAGCAATGAGGAGACCACAATATGGCCAACTGACAGGTGGGACCTCACAAAATACGTAGGCTTTCACTGGATCCCGTACATACATCTATACACAATACAAGGATTAATTGGCAAACAGCAAAGTTGGTGAAAAAAAAATGCCATTCTATTTTGAAAGAATGGGATCAAAAGACAATAAAAACATACAAATCCCAGTACATAAAAGCAATGTACTTGCAGAAACAATTTGCATATATTAAGTAAAGGGCAACAACATTAAAAATATATTCAGCTGCCTTGGTAATAAAATTGCAAAGTAATGTTCCTTGACATATCCCTTCACGCATATTAGGTAATTTTTTCCCAGTGAATATCAATGGGAGAGACAATACTGTGAAATGTATGTCTTAAAAACTGACATCACAAGGTAGCGTTTACCTCCATGGGCCTGAATCCTTCTAATAAATACAGAACAAGCTAAATGTACCTGGTCTGAACATATTAAAAAATGCTCACACCCCAAGCCTGATACTCTTGTTTCCTTACACCCTTAGCTGCAAAACTCCTTGAATATGTTCTAATTTCACTGGAACCACTTTATGTCCCCCAGTCCTTCCTCTGTCTCAACCAACTGAACTTCTGTTCCCACCATGTATTGTCAACAATGATCCCTGTAATGCTGTGTCCAGTGAAAACCACTTTTTAAAATATATTAAATAAACTAGTTTTAAATTTAGTCATCAACCCAGCAAACAAACATGCAATCTCTCAGCTCTGGAATAGGCTGGTTGGGCTCTCAGCTGACCTCAGGTAAAGGTTCTCAGTTTCCATTCTCACCGATCCTTTCCTGAAATACCTGCTGAACTCTCAGACCCTCGTGGGTGGGGTCTATAAGATGAAAGTCTGTGTGTAGAGATCAGAATTCATCCCTGGATGGTTGATGATGGAGACTGAAGCCCTGTTCCCAGACAGAACAGCAGGAAGCGGTGAAGCATGGGTCCCCCAGCCAGACTTAGGAACCCAAAGGCAACAACCACGTCCTTTCCTGCATAAGATGCACCATGGTAAGGGACTGTAGCACAGGAGATGTTTATAGTCTGCTCATTAGGCACTGTTTCCATTGTTACCCTCACCTCTGAGCATATTATTTCCCCATGGACCACTGGTCTGGACAGAAAGGAAATTTCTTCCTGCTAATTCTGTGTTTCCAGGAGACCAGATTAGAAGTCAGGTGAATCTAGGTTTTCTTACTTCTTCTCCACGATCTTGCCTGCCTTCCAGAGCTCCAACCTCCTTACATCTTTTTTTATTATTAATATTTTTTTGTTATATTATGTTAGTCACCATACAGTATATCCCTGGTTTTTGATGTAAAGTTCGATGATTCATTAGTCGCGTATAACACCCAGTGCACCATGCAACCTCCTTACATCTTATCCCAGTTTTGAGTTAATGTTTTCTCCAATCTAAGACTGAGGAACCTGCCTAACCAGGTCTCATGGACCTCCAAAGTACTATCTTATGACAGAGAAGATCCCCTGATATATCTAGAAAATTGCTACTCCCCACATCAATAAGAGAGAGGGGTACCTTAATTTGCTATAAACATATAGATACTATGCCCTTGTCTTCATGATGCTTTTGATTAATCAATTAGGTGACCCATGCTGATAGCACAAATTCAGAGCTGCCATTTACTGCTTCATTTTGAAAAGTTCATTAGTTATGAGATATTTAGATCATTTTATGCACCATACACTGAGTGAGAATCCTATGTGGATTGTTTTATTTCATTTTTACAAAATTCCACTCTGTAAGGTCTGTACTATAATGAACCTTATTTGACACTTGTAAAAGTGGGGCTCAGAAGTCTGGAGTGAGCTGTCCTGAGTTAAGAGCTGAGGAAGGGATGAGCTTTGACTGGAACTCCACCAAGATATTTCCATTTCTCATGCTCTAGGTCAGTGGTTCTCAATCAGGGGCCATTTTGCCTCCAGAAAAAACTTGACAATAATGGAGAAATCTTGGTTGTCATAACTAGGGAGGGACTACTGGCACCTAGTGGGTTGAGACCAGGGATGTTTCCCCATATTCCACAATGCACAGGAGGGCCCCCACAATAAAGAATTATTTAGCACAAATGTCAACAGTGAGAGGTTGAGAAACACTATTCTAGACCAGAAGTTCTCTAACATTAATGTGTATTTTATCATTTGAGGATCCTGTTCAAATTCAGATCTGATTTGGCAGGACAAGTGTGAGGCTCAGAGAGCCTATAATTGTAACTGTGTCCCAGAGGCTACTGATGCCACCAGCCCTGATCTGTGGAACAGTCTTTGAGTACTAAGGCTGTGGTTCAGTGTTTGAGTCAGGGATAGTTGTTTCTAAACCTTCTCTACCAAGAATCCTCATGTTCCCCACAGGACTGACCTTAGGTGGTCACATGATGGACTCCCAGATGCGAGGTTGTGCATGCTCAAGTTTATGTGTGCTTCTTGAGTATTTCCCTCCTGAGCTGAGCTGCCTCAAGGGAGGGATGGTGCCAGATGGAAGAGATGCACAGGACAAGGTATGAGGAAGTGGTGTGGAGCTTCCATGCCTTCTCCAGGTATGCACTCTACCCGTCTCCATGTGTTCACCAACCTGGAAGCATTCTGAACCATCATTTTGGGTTTCATGGAAGCTTCATAAAAGATATGAATGATTAAATCATTGGCCATTGCTGATTAGACTCCATCTCCAGCCCTTTTCCCTTCCCAGGTGGTCACGTGATGAGAAGTAAAGTTCCAGTTCTCTAATCACATGGTTGGTCCCCTTGACAAGCATCCCCTCTCCTTAGGTGCTTTCCCAATGTCACCTCATTAACCTACAAAAGACATCTTTATGGCTCTCATCACTTAAGAAATTTGAAGTTTTAGAAATTCTTTTTTTATAATAATTTTTATTATATTGTTAGCCACCATACAGTACATCCCTAGTTTTTGATGTAAAGTTCCATGATTCATTACTTGTGTATAACACCCAGTGCACCATACAATACATGCCCTCCTTACTACCCATCACCAGCCTATCTCATTCCCCCAGTCCCCTCCCCTCTGAAGCCCTCAGTTTGTTTCCCAGAGTCAATAGTCTCTCATGGTTTATTCCCCCTTCTGTTCTGTCCCAGAAATAGGGATGAAGACCAAATGTATGTTTTTAGTATAAATCACAATAGTGCATTTATATATGTAGCATCGGATGAAAGCTTGATTGGAATTCTGTCGTGATGCATCCTGTTCTCAAACTCTGTCACAGTGATTCTTAGCCAGACATGATCTTGCCCCTGGGGATATTTGGCCATGGCTGGAGGGATGCTGCTGAACACTTATAATCCCTGAGACAGCACCTAACACAAATATTTATTCAGCCCCATGTATCTACAGAGAGAAGGTGAGAAATATGATTCTAGACCAGCACTTCTTCACCAAAGATTGTAGTTAAAATACAAATTCTGAGTCATTAGGTCTCCTGTGGGCCCAGGGACTCTGCGTTTCTAACAGGCTCCCAGGTGGCGTTGATGTGCAGTTCTTGGTCTGTGGGCAAGAGTTTGAGAAAAAGACTGTGTTCCTGTGTTAGAGTCACGTGTAGGTAGTTTTAGGTCTTCTCCATCAGGAATCTTCTGTGTGTGTAATTTTGAAAGAAGAGGTTTCCACATAACTCTATAGGTTTTGATAAATTCTCTGCTCAAGTCTTATATATAAGGACTCTTGAGTGACATAAAGTAATTTATATTTCAAGAAGATTTTGTAGTAGACAGAACAAGTGCTTCCTAAAGATGTCCACATCCTAATCCAAAGAACTTTTGAAAATGTTTTCTTTTTTACCTAGCAAGGAGAATGCAGAGGGTAGATGGAATAAGGCTGCTAATCCCTGATCTTGATGATCCCGGATTATCCACATAGGACTAGTGTAACCACAACAGTCTTCTAAATATGGAAGAGGGAGGAAAAGAATTGGAATCTGAGAAACACTTCCAGACTCCATGATGTGGACATGAAGATGAAAGAAACACCATGAGTCAAGAAAGTCAGGTAACCACTGAGAATTGAAATAGGAAAGGGAGTGAATTCTCCTCTGGAGTGTCCAGAAGAATCAAAGCCCTGTGGATCTCTTAATTTTAGCCCAAAAGGACCCATTTCAAGCTTCTGCCCTTCTAGAAACTTAGCATAAATCTTTGTTTTAAGCCACTCATGTGGTCGTTTGTTACAGCAGGAATAGGAATCAACATGGATGGAACTGGAGGGGATTATGATAAATGAAATAAGTCAAGCAGAGAAAGACAATTATCACATGGTCTCACTCATATATGGAACGTAAGGAATAGAGCAGAGGACCATAGGGGAAGGGAGCGAAAATGGAATAGGAAAAAATCAGAGAGGAAGACAAACCATGAGAGACTCTGGACTCTGGGAAACAAACTGAGGGTTCCAGAGGGAAGGGTGTGGGGATAAAGTAACCGGGTGATAGTTATTAAGGAGGGCAGGTGTTGTGGTGAGCACTGGGTGTTATATGCAACTAATGAATTGTTGAACTGTACATCAAAAACTAATGATGTACTGTGTGTTGGCTAATTGAAAATAATAAAAAATAATAAAAAAGGGGAAAAAAAGAAAGAGTAGGAATTGGGTACAGACATTTGTTCAGAAAATTATTGTTTGTAAGAATGGAGTTTGAGCCCTTCATCTCATTTAGTGAACTTCCCTTGGGTAAAGGCATTTAGTATTGAAATCCCACCTTAACTCAAAGGAGAATATTAGTTTTAGTTTGGAGATATTCTGCCTCATTTCCCTCTGCATAAATGTAAATGTGGTTTTGACCCTAGGTTTTTGAAAATTTGGGATGAAAAACAACTCCTTATTAAAATTAAGGAAATCTTTGTGTCAAAATTTTACCTTCTTTCCATTTTATGTTGATTCAAATGTTTGTTCTTTTCATTTGTATCCCATCCAACATTCAAGTTTTCTTTCAACACAATAGATGGTATTTAAATAAGTCTCCCTCAGTTTGTTTCTCAGAGTCCACAGTCTCGGGGGGGGTGGGGGAATGAGACAGACCGGTGGTGGGTAGTAAGGAGGGCACGTATTGCATGGTGCACTGGGTGTTATACGCAACTAATGAATCATCGAACATTACATCAAAAAAATAAAAATAAATAAATAAATAAATAAATAAATAAATAAGTCTCTATGTGTCTACATAAACATGTATGAATGTGTTTATTTGAGAAAAAGATGCGTACAGATGTACACACACACATACATAGTCACACTCCTAACCTTGAATGTTTCCTTTGGACTCCACAAAATGCTTCTACACATCCATTTCTGAGATGACTGTAATAGAGAGTCTTAGTTAGGGTTCCTTCCAGGTAACCAAGAGAGATTGGAAGGACATGCCTCTTTGCACAAAAGATGTGACCTGAATCACAGAACTGAACAGGATTTCAATCTCTCTAATGAGGCATCCTCTGATCTTGAGAATATATATGGATGGCATATGATGGATGATAACAATGTTGTTCGATCATTGCCCATTTCATGGTTATGACAAAATTTAGAAAAGAGGAGGTATTTCATTTAGAGTAGAGGAAAGAGTCCTATGTCTATGCAGCAGAAAGTGATTATGAATCAATATGAACACCATAAACATGCCAACCAATTCTTCATCCCACTGGGAAAACAAAACCAACTCTTGTACAGGGATACCAAACTATACTTCAATGAGTAGCTGGACAACGTAAAATGAAATATTTTTCTCAGTAATACAAAGTATACTTTCAATTTTTCATCATCATATTTACAATCTTCCCTGGCTCAGCGGCCATATGAAGTTAGTTTATTTATTCTAATACATGTATCTCCGCAGACTCCACTTGGCAAGTGTACTTGGCAATCACTTTTCTGATCAGTGTGGTGGGTACAGTGGACACAGCTGCATAGGGGGACATGATCATAATAAGGAGAATGAAGCTCAGTGACTCCCTATAGGACAAACTGTAAGTTAGTCTGCATCATCAGGATGAGCAACGAAGGCAGAGATCTACAAAGTACTGATGGACACAAAGTGAATGATTGGGGTCTCATGCTTTCCTTCATTGTAGAATTACATAAATGGCTTTGGTTACCAAAAGTGGTTTTTCTATATGAATAATATGACTCATGGCTATTCTTTTAGTAAAACAAGAGAAAAATTACTTGGGATGATATGTGCTGTTTGAGTAGAAAGTATTCTTAAGAAATCCATGGTACCCCATGACATAAATGGGACTTTCCAAATATATTTGATCAATGCTAGGGAAAACTTCGGAAAAGTGGGAAATGGACAAAGGGGAAAACTATATATGAGACAGAGCAAAAGCTCAAAGAAGTGAGTTACTTAAATTTATGAAGAAATTAAATTCAAACAAATGGAAATTCCAGGAAATAAACAGAGGAGCAGATTCTATTTCCATAATATGATCAAAGAATAACAGTTCCCGGCTCTGAGGTTGTGAGCCCTTCAAACATGGACACTTCTTAGGCCTCAGGACAATGGGCCCTCACATCACTGGATCCCCAATGATTCCTTTCAGAGCCCTCTTTATGTTTCTGTTCCTCAGGCTGTAGATGAAGGGGTTCAGCATGGGGGTGACCACCGTGTACATCACCGAGGCCACTGCACTTGCATGGGAGCTCTGGGTAGCAGCAGAGCTAAGGTACACTCCTAGGCCTGTACAATAAAATAAGGAGACAACCGAGAGGTGAGATGCACAGGTGGAAAATGCTTTGTACTTGCCCTGAGCTGAGGAGATCTTATATATGGAGGAAATAATCTTAGAGTAAGAGTAAAGGACTCCAGCCAGGGGAGCACCACCCAACAGCACAGTTGCAAAATACATCACCATGTCATTAACAAAGGTGTCGGAACAGGCGTGCCCAACTACCTGATTGAGGTCACAAAAAAATGGGGGATTTCCATGCCTGTACAGAAGGACAGCCGCAACAGCATTAAGCTCTGTAACAAAGAATTGAGAGCACTGATGACCCAGGACACCAGAACCAGCAGTCCACAGAGCCGGGGGTTCATGATGACCGTGTAGTGCAGGGGGTGACAGATGGCCATGAAGCGGTCATAGGCCATTGCGGACAGGAGAAAGTCATCTAACTCTGCACACAGTAGGAAAAAATACATCTGGCTGAGGCAGCCTTCAAAAGTGATGACTTTGCTCTGATTCTGGATGTTCCACAGCATCTTGGGGACGGTGGTGGAGGTGAAACAGATGTCTGCAAAGGACAGGTTGGCCAGGAAGAAGTACATGGGGGTGTGGAGGTGGGAGTCAGAGCTCACGGCCACAATGATGAGCAGGTTTCCACACACAGTGACCAGGTACATGGAGAGGAAAAGCCCAAACAGGAGGGGCTGCACTTCTGGATCCTCTGAAAATCTGAGAAGAAGAAACTCTGAAATTTGTGTATCATTATGTAGTACCATGTGGTGGAGATAACCACTAGGAAAGAAAAAAAAATGATAAATATTCAAGCAAATGGACTTTATTTAATTATTTATCATTTATTTACTCTATACTTTTTTTCACTTTTTAAAGTTTTTATTTAAAAACCATTTTTTATTTTTATTATTTTTATTTTTTTATTATATTGTTAGTCACCATACAGTACATCCCTAGTTTTTGATGTAAAGTTCCATGATTCATTACTTGCATATAACACCCAGTGCACCATGCAATATGTGCCCTCCTTAATACCCATCACTATTTTTTATTTTTTATTATGTTCAGTTAGCCAACATCGAGTACATCATTAGTTTTTGATGTAGTGTTCAGTTTTCCATTGACTGCATATAACACCCAGTGCTCATCACAACACGTGCCCTCCTAATACCCATCACCCTGCTACCCCACCCTCCTCTCCTCTGAAACCCTCAGTTTGTTTCTCAGAGTTCAATCTCTCATGGTTTGTCTCTCTCACTGATTTCTTCCCCTTCAGTTTTCCCTATAGTAATATTAGTTTCTGGTGACAATATAGTGATTCAACACTTCCATCCAGTGTCCAGTTCTCATCATGGCAAGTGCACTCCTTCATCCCCATCACCTGTCTCACCCATCACCTCACTCACCTCCCTTCTGGCAACTGTTAATTTCTTCTGTGTAATTGAATTTCTGTTCTTCGGTTGTCTCTCCCTCTCTTCCTCCCTCCCAGGTTCTTTTGATTTGTTTTTTTTTTAATTAAATAATTTTTTTATTTTGTGTTTTTAATGATATTTTTCTTAATTTCCACACATGTGTGAAATCATATGGGTTTGTCTTTCTCTAACCAACTTATTTCTTTTAGCACAATACTCTTTAGCTCCATCCATGTTGTTGCAAATGGCAACATTTCATTTGATGGCTGAATGATACACACACACACACACACACACACACACACACAACTTCTTTATCCATTAATCAGTCTACGGACACTTGGGTTGTTTGCACAATTTGGCTGTTGTAGCTGCTGCTTCTATATACCTTGGAGTGATGTGTCCCTTTGAATTAGTATTTTGTGTTCTCTGCGTAAATACACAGCAAAGCAATTGCTGGATTGTAGGATCATTCTGTTTTTAACTCTTTGAGGAACCTCCCTACTGTTTTCCAGAGCACCCCCACCAGTTCGCATTCCCACCAACAGGGCAAGACGGTTCCTCTTTCTGCACAGCCTCACCAACATCTGTTGTTTCTTGTCTTGTTGATTTTAGCCATTCGGACAAATTGAGGTGATACCTCATTGTAGTTTTGATTTGTAGCAAATGGGCATTATTAACAGAGTGACATGCTACCATTTGTATTTTGCAATCAAGAAAAAGCTATTTATTTTTTGTATAGTTCTGATCCCATTTAAGTGATGTTACTTGACATCCCTGTAGGAATTCCTGTGCATTCAGCCTTTTCCCTAAGAGGGCGTGTATTATAGTTTTAATGAGAAATGTTTTCCTGCATGTGAGGAATAATGTCCAGCACGTCATCTTCTAGACAAAGAGCATAGGGTGCTGAGATAGAAAACTGCATACATCCTTTGGGTAAATACCTAAGAGTGCAATGGATCATAGGGTAGCTCTATTTTTTAACTTTTTCAGGAACCACCATACTGTTTTCCAGAGTGCCTGCACCAGTTTGCATTCCCACCAACACTCCATGAGGGTTCCCCTATCTCTGCATCCTTGACAACACCTGTTGTTTCCTGTGTTGTTAATTTTAGCCATTCTGACTGCTGTGAGGTGATATCTCACTTAGTTTTTATTTGTATTTCCCTGAGGATGAGTGATGTTGAGCATCTTTTCATGCAACTGTTGGCCATCTGTATGTCTTCTTTGAAAAAGTATCGCTTCATGTCTTCTGCCCATTTCTTAACTGGATTATTTATTTTTTGGATGTTGAGTTTGATAAATTCTTTATAAATTTTGGATACTAACTCTCTATCAGATATGTCATTTGT
Organism: Ursus maritimus; assembly: GCF_017311325.1. NCBI lineage: Eukaryota > Metazoa > Chordata > Mammalia > Carnivora > Ursidae > Ursus > Ursus maritimus. The sequence continues at coordinate 1,123,387 of NW_024426341.1, read as the reverse complement.
GAATATCTTCTCCCATTCCACAGATTATACTACTATGTACTTACCCAAGGATACAAAAATATTAATTCAAAGGGAATACATACACCCCAAAGTTTATAGCAGCAATATCTGTAATAGCCAAACTATGGAGAAATGCTAAATGTCCATCAAGTGACGAATGGATCAAGAAAATGTGATATATATATATAAATGAGATATATTATGTTAATTATATATTAATTATATATAATATAATATATAATATAATATATTATATTTTATATTATATTAATTATACCATCTGTGTGTGTATGTGTGAGATATATATATCAAGAAAATGTGATATATATCACATTTTCTTGATATATATATCTCATTTATATATATCACATTTTCTTGATATATATATATCTCATTTATATATCACATTTTCTTGATATATATATCTCACACATACACACACAGATGGTATAATTAATATAATATAATATATAATTAATTAATATATTATTAACATAGTTAATATATAATTAACATAATTAATAAAACATAATGGAATATTACTAAGTGACAAAAAGGAATGAAATCTTGCCAACGATGTGGATGATGCCAAACTGTGTTACGCTAAGTGAAATAAGTCAGTCACAGAAAGACAAAGACCATATGATTTCACTCATGTGTGGAATTTAAGAAACAAAACAAAGAACATAGTGTGAGAAAAAGAGAGGCAAAGCAAGAAACAGACTCTACTATAGAGAAGAAACTGAGGGTTGCTGGAGGGAGGCAGGTGGGGGGAAGGGTGAAAATGATGGGGATGAAGGAGGGCACTTGTGGTGACGAGCACCTGGTGTTGTACAGAAGTGTTGAATCACTAAGTTCTACCCCTGAAAATAATATTTCACTGTATGTTAACTAACTGGAATTTAAATAAAAACTTGGAGAAAAAAACAGTCCATAGAACCCAGTGATGGGGAAAGAATATATATAAAAAATAAAAGTCATATATCATGTCAGATAGCAACAGGTGCCATGCAGGAATAAAAAAAAAATCATATATAAAGGAGTGGATGGGGAAGGTGCTAAGTTTTAATAGGAGTTCAGGAAGACCTGCAAAGAAGGTGACATTTTAACAGAAGTTTTAACAAAAGATTGAGCAGGAGGCAGGAGGATATCTGGGGGAGGTGTGTGCCCTGCAGGGAAAGAAGAGCAAAGGCCCTGCAGAAGGCACTTATTGCAGATCTGCAGATCTCAACATGCAGTCAGTGCGGTGAGGGAATGAGCAAGAGGGAGAGAGGAGAGGTGGTGGCAGAGAATGTTGAGGACCGAGGGGCTTTCCAGCCACTGATGGGACTTCTAGACACAGGGAGTCCTTCCTTCAAGTGGTGTTCTTTGCATCTTATTATTTGTGTTTGGGAAAAAGAATTTCACCCCTCCTAAAAAAAAAAAAAAAAAAAAGAGAGATGGATCCCTTCCTTATTTCCATCTGTTGGTGAACATTCTAGCATTTAAGAGTCACATATAATAATGAATCAAGGAACATTACATCAAAAACTAAGGATGTACTGTATGGTGACTAACATAATAAAAAAAATTATTATAAAATAAAAAAATATGAGTGACATATTGGAGTATATGAACTTGGGTACCATTGCCCTGAGGACTGCTCACGCCCCACAACACACATGTACACACACACACACACACACACACACACACACACACACACACAGTGCACTCCGGCCTCCTGGCACTATGTTACTAACACGCTTTTCTCACTCCAGCCACAATAACATTGAAAGAAATGGTGGAAGGGAAGCTGTCCACATCAGATTACCTTTACCCTGAGGAATGTGTAAATAGTACTTAAATTCTGGTTAGTAAGCTTCCCAAGAACATGGAAACATGGGCTCCATTTTAATATGATCATCGTGTGTCCTGTATTTAAAGCAACATAAGAAAGCAGTTCTAAAAACAAAGAAAGGAAAGGAATGGACACAAGGGGAAAAGAGATCTAATAAGCTCAGCGGGTCCCTGAGAGACTGTGATGAGCAGAAATCTTCCCTGGTTCTGGCAGCATTCCAGTCCCAGTCCACATCCCCTGATGCCCAGAATAATTGGCAAAGCTGGAAAAAAACACAATATATCCAAACTAGAAGGGAGTCCTATTTTTAAGGTGTCAGGACATTTTATTATTTGATACCCCTCTAGAAAAAAATGTGCAAAGGGAATAAATCTGCAATTTACAACAGAATATATACAATGTTTGACAATAAAGGGGGATTTTTAAAGATGAAATAGTAAGAGATTTTCCAAACGATTTTCAATGCAAAACTTTTGGAATCAGACAACCAGGTTTTGAATGTCAGATCTACCACGTATGAGCAGCTTGAACTTGGGAGAGACAACCAATCCAACCCAAATATGAATTTCCTTAATCAAATGAAGGGGATAACAGCACCCATCCTCCTAGGGGGGCAGACGGTGTTCTTCAGTGTATGTAACAATCCTACAATACAGTTCCTTCATGTGGGCAAGTGAGTAATGATCACCTGGAAAGAGATGTGGCTGAGTTTTTCCTTCTACCTCACAGATGTCTCCATCCTTTCCACAGCTCTTGGCAATGAACTATTACAATGTAAAGCTAGTTAGCATACCCCGTTTTGCATATGAAACACAATTTTTTATTTGAATACTCACTGTGAGAGAAGATGCTGAGAATTGTATGTCTCAACAACTGCTGTTGCAGGGGAATAGCTACCTGCATGGGTCTGGGTCTTTCTATAAATACAGAACACGCTTAAAAGGACCACATCTTAAACAGTTCACCAAAAACAACTCCAAGCCAAATACTCTGTTTTCCTTACCCCTTAGCTGCAAACTCCTTGGGCATGTTGTAATTTCACTGGAACCTCTTTATGTCCCCCATTTCCTTCCCCCGTCTCATCCAACTGGACTTATTGTCAACAATGATGCCTGTATTGCTGAGTCCAGTGGACACTTCTCTTTTGAACACATTACATAAATTAATTGTAATGAGTCTATCTACTTTCAGGTGATCTCAGGAAATTTTCTCAGGTTCCATTCTCTCTGATTCTTTTTTTTTTTTTTAAGATACTCTCCTCAATAAATGTTGTTGGAAAGTAATATTCACGTGCAAAAGAATGAAGTCAGAACATAATCTTACATCACTCACAAAAATTAACTCAGAAATGGAGTAAAGACTTAAATGTAAGACATTAAGCCATATAACTCCTAGAAGAAACCATAGGGGGAAAAGCTCCCTAACATTAGTCCTGGCAATGAGGTGTGTGTGTGTGTGTGTGTGTGTGTGTGTGTGTGTGTGTGTGTGTTAGCCTTTTTTATTTAATTTTTTTATTATGTTATGTTACTTACCATACAGTGCATCATTAGTTTTCGATGTAGTGTTCAACAATTCATTATTTGCATATAACATCCACTGCTCGTTATAACACGTGCCCTCCTTAATACCCATCACCTGGCTAACCTATCCTCTTCCCCTCCCCTCTGAAACTCTCAGATTGTTTCTCGAGTCCATAGTCTCTCATGGTTAGTCTCCCCCTCGAATTCCACCCCCTTTCAGTTCTCCCTTCTTTCCCCTAAGGTCCTCTGTGTTATTTCTGATGTTCCACATATGAGTGAAGCCATATGATAATTGTTTCTCTGCTTGACTTATTTCACTTAGCATAATCCCCTCCAGTTCCATCCATGTCGATTCATGAAATGTGTGCTGAGCTCTCAGATTTTTTTTTCCTCTCCTGCTAGACTTTACATCCACATGGAATCAGGAAATCAAACACACGCCTCAGAATTTCTCCTCCTGGGGTTTTCAGCAAAGTCGGAGACTCAGTTCATGCTCTTTGGGCTGTTTCTGTGCATATAGTTGGTTACGTTCACTGGGAACGTGCTCATCATCCTGGCCATCTGCTCAGACTCCCACCTCCACACCCCCATGTACTTCTTCCTCTCCAACCTGTCCTCTGCTGACATCTGTTTCACCTCCATCACCGACCCCAAGATGCTCTGAACATCCAGACTCAGAGCAAAGGCATAATATATGCAGGATGCCTCAGCCAGACATTTTTTGCATCTGTGTTTGGATTCTTGGACAATGTACTCCTGACTGTGATGGCCTATGACTGCTTTGTGGCTATCTGTCACCCCCTGCACTACTCAGTCATCATGAACCCCCAGCTCTGTGGGCTGCTGGCCTTGGAGTCCTGGTGCATCAGTGTCATGGGCTTCCTGCTCAAGACCTTGATGATTTTGAGGCTGTCCTTCTGCACAAACATGGAAATCCCACACTTTTTTGTGATCTTCCTGAAGTCCTGAAGCTCGCCTGTTCTGACACCCTCGTCAGTAACATAGTGGTGTAGTCTGCACCTGGCCTTCTGGCCGTGATTCCTCTCCATGCAATACTGTTGTCTTACTATCAAATTGTTTCCTCCATACCCAGCATTTCCTCAGCTGCGGGGAAGTACAAAGCTTTTTCCAAGTCTAGTTCTCACCTCTTGGTAGTCTCCTTGTTCTATGGCACAGGCCTTGGGGTCAACCTCAGTTCTACAACAACTTCGTCCTCCAGGACGAGTCTAGTGGCCTCGATGATGTACACCATTGTCACCCCCATGCTGAACCCCTTCATCTATGGCTTGAGGAACAGGGACATGAAGGGGGCCCAGAGTAGGCTCCTCGGCAGGGGGGGTGCCTCTCAGCGTCAGGACCATCACCGGACTCTCCTGAGTAGCTGGGCACACAATATGGAGGCCCAGAGATCCTGACTTCCTCCATCCACTATTTTTATTTTTTCCCCAGGTGTACACATGTTAAAGCAGTTCTTTCCTTGGGTCTTCCTTCTCTTCTCTGTTTTTCTTCAGGTTATAACCTGGGTTCCCCTTTTCACTTTATAACCAGTCATTTTCACTTGGTGTGAATACAACCTGTTATGTCTCAGTAATCTTTGATAATGGTTTGGATTTCTCAAAAAAATAATAAGTCAAATCTCATGTAGTTAATATCTATCCTCAGAGTGATGGATGTATCCCTATTTTGGAGATGTCGTGAAAACTCATTTTACAGAGTTTTTCTATTATATCACATGAATAAAATCAACTCAAAGATTTGCCTCTCCCTTTTTGTTCCTGATCTGATTTAATTTCTTTCCAGTCACACCAGCTTTACTAAATTTCTCTGCTCATCCACAATATAGACTCCTTGAATTTCAGAACTTTCTCTTCCATATCTTTGAAACTGCAGTGCCTAGTACAGTTCTTGGGATGGAGTTTGTGCTCAGTGAATATTTGTTGAGTGAAAAGTAGTTGGGCAGGTGTTTAAATAGAGTCAGGACCAGAAAATAAAATGTATTGATTTAATGAAAGCTTTTGAGCCAGAAAAGAAAGTTGGTGTTTTGTTTGTTTTTAGCAGTCTCTGCGCCCAGTGTGGAGCCTCAGGCAGGGCTTGAACTCAAGACCCTGAGATCAGGACCTGAGCTGAGATCAAGAGTCACCAGGTCAACCGACTGAGCCACCAGGTGCCTCAAGAAATTTGATTATTGATATGGTTCTTGATAACAAAAAATAGTAATAACACTGTGCCAGTGCTGTTTAAGTGTTTATACACATTCTCTCATGTAGTTTTCTAGTAACGCTTATGTGATTAGTATCATTCCCCATTTATTACGGAGGAGGAGGAGATTTTGGAATCTAGCTGATTCACTCAAGGTCACAGCTGTGATGAAAAAGCTCACCCCTTCTGAGGTCTGTGGAGGGCTTCCTGATTCAGATGGTCTCTCAGGCATCAGGTTATGTTGCCTCCAGCTAAATTTTATTATAGTAACAGTTTAACCCCTAATGCATAAATGCACACTTCTAGAAGTCAGCTCCAGAACTAAGAAATGTTGTGTCTTTGAGGGTTGCAGCCTTAGAAATAAATCAAACCCTACACTGAGATTTATTAAGATTTCCTTATTGTTATCATATGGTTTCACTCATTTATGGAACATAAGAAGTAGGAAGATCGGTAGGAGAAGAAAGGGAAGAAGAAAGGGGGGGTAAACAGAAGGGGGAATGAAGCATGAGAGACTATGGACTCTGGGAAACAAACTGAGGGCTTCAGAGGGGAGGGGGTGGGGGAATGGGATAAGCTGGTGATGGGTATTAAGGAGGGCATGTATTGCATGGTGCACTGGGTATTATACGCAACTAATGAATCATGGAACTGTACGTCAAAAACTAGGGATGTACTGTATGGTGACTAACATAATATAACAAATTATTACAATTAAAAAAAGATTTCCTTATTGTTATAATTTCACTTTATTTGAGTGTTACAAAGGTGAGCACATTTTCACATTTATATATATTTCTTCATATGTATTCTTCCTATATTTCTGGTTTGCATCATTGGATCATTTCTCACTCTAGGTATGTTAATTCTAATTGGTTTAAAAAAACTTTGTACATGACTACACTTCATACTTGGTAATATCCAATGTGTTCGATATATTTTCCCTAGTTTTACACTTGTTTTTAAATTTTCTTTGTTTTTGGACCTATAGGTTTTCACGAGCTGGAATCCATCAGTTATTGTTTTCAGTTCTTTTACTTCAATCTGGTTTATGCTCAGAGGATTACTCTAATCTTTCTTCTAGAAGTCTGCTATTTTCTATTTTTTCTACAAGTTCATTTTTGTCATTTTATTTTTCTACAAATTCACTCAGTTTATGACAATAAGTGGTTGGCATTAAGATAGAAATTTTACTTCTAACTAAGAACGAATTGTCCAAATACCATTTATTTCAAAGTCTTGCTTTCCTTGTTGGTTTTGATTCTACTTTTATAATATAACAGCTTTTTATTTTATAGGATTTGTATTTTCTTCATTCACCCATCTTGACAACAATTTAGGCTCAAACTGATTTCACAATGTTTTGATAAACAGAGGTTTATTATATATTTTAATTATGAACAGAGGGTAGGTCACATTTTCAATATTGATTCTCCATTTTTCCTAGGGGCAGGACACTGATTTGAGAGGGGTGACAATATACTCAGATTAAAACATCAGTATAGGTGTGATCGTGTGCCTTGGCTTCCTGTTGCTGTGGTAACCAGTGACTGCAGACTTAGGGGCTTAAAAAGAGCACAAAGATAACTACCTTACAGTTCTGGAGATCAGAAGTCCAAAACAGGTCTCCCTGGAATAAAAGTCAATTTGTCTGCAGGGCTGCATCCCTTGGTAGAGTCTCTAAGGAGTAACCCACTTTCTTCCCTTCCCCAGCATCTAGAGACTGCCAGCATCCCTCATCCCTGTCCCGTGAACCTACCCTCCATCTTCAATGCCTGAAGTGGCTGGCTGAGTCTTTCTCATGTCTCATCTCTCAGACTCTTATTGCTGCCTCCGTTTTCCATTCATGGACCCTTGTAAGTACACTGGCTTCGTATGGATAACCCCAGGTAAACTCTATTTTAAGGTCAGTTGATTAGCAAACCTAATTACTTCGATAACTAATTCTTTTTCTCCTGTAACTTAACATCTTCACAGGTTACGAGGATTGGGATATAGGCATTTTGGGAAGGCAATCATTCTACCTAACATACCATATAACACAAATTTGCCCAAATGTATGAGAGCTGAAATCTGTTAGTGGAACTTCTAGGAAAACATGTATTTTCCTAATGAATAAAAAAATACATCCCCAAAATGATGAAATAGGTGTTTTCTCACACCTTTTCCCCAAAAAGCAACACTTTTGACAATAACTCATGGGTGAGAGCACCTTTGTGGAAGTCCAGGGATCTGACGAAGAAACTCAAGCCTGAAATTGGAGCATAATACAGTCAGCATTGAACACACTGAAAAGAGTAAGAGGAACAATTACACTTTATCCATGTACCCTCTATCCCAACACTGCACACTCAGAGCCACAGGAGATCTTTTTGGTCAGGGACTTCTGTGGATGAATATGAGTGTGCAAGTAAGTGCTTGGCTTCCCCAGGTATGCAGGATGCTGCCAGTGACACCCGCTTCATTCCCAACCCACCCATAAAATTGTCCAAGAGGCTGAGGAATCCTGGACTCACTTCCTGTCCCAAGAGATCTTGGTGTCATAACGAGCTTAGGAAAATGTGGAACTTAGATGGTCACAATAGTTCCTGTGGATGGAGCACCTGCTCTGTTCCATGGAATTTCCTGTGAGCTCTAAAATATTACTAAGTTCTCAGACTGAAATGTTAGATGGAATTTCTCCAGTTTAGAGACAAGGGAACAAAGGATTGGTAGGTTCATTTCCTTTCCTGAGGGAAAAGAGACACCAGTAGACTAGTTTAACCACCTAAGGTCAAATATGAGGTGGGTGGGGAAACTCTGGGAGAAGAAGAACAGACCTGACTCTGATCACTGGATCACAGCCTTAACACATAAACATGAGTACAGACCAAGACGGGCAGCATCAATGACTGGGTACCAGTTACAATTGCAGAATCTTCGGGCCACCCTAGACAAGCCAAGTTAGTAGTAGCATGAACCAAGCTATGACAGTCAAAAATTTCTCCAGATATTTTCAAGCGTCCTCTGGAGGAAAAAATCATCCCTGGCTGAGAACCACTGGCCTATCTTGTTGCATTCTAACCAACACACATCAGTTCGTAAGGATCCAAGTCATAATTCCAGGTTTATCACTAAACCCTTCCAAGTCAGATCTCTACAAATGTGTATTGAGGCTCGTAATTTTACGGTCCTCATAGAATAGCTTTTGCACAAAAGTTCAAAGTGAGACAATTCATATAAGATTCTAAGCTCAGCCCATGGTGCATTAAAAGGTCTAAATACATCTCTTATAATTAGCAAATGGTTTAAAAGTCAAGGACTAAATGTCAACTTTCAACTTCAATTAAAAACACAAAAGCCCTAATTGATTTGTCAAAAGACTTATGAACCAAAGGATTGTTGTACCTGTGTTTTTATAGCAAAGGAACACACATTTGCTTATTGGAGAAGGAAGAGCAATTTTCTTGAACTATCAGGAGTTGTGCTCCCACCACAAGTCAATATTTTGGAGACCCAAGGGGCATGGTCAAGACAGGTTTCCTCAGTCTTAGATTTGGAAAAAAACATTCACTCAAGTCTGCAGAAAGTTTCAATTCTTGGAGCTCTGGAAGGCAGGCAAGTTTGGGGAGGAGTAATAAACATTGGATGTACCTGGATTCTAACCTGGTCTCTTGGGAACAGAGAATCTACAGGAAATAATTCCATTCAGTGCAGATACATTCCCATGGGGAGATGTGCTCAGGGGTTGGAATAACAATAGGATAGGTGTCTAATGAGTAAGGATAGCGAACAGACACAGCAAACATAAGGAGCTGTAAATATCCCCTCTGCTACAGCCCCTGGGCATGTTCAACCTTCAGCTGGAGGAGACATGGTTTTTGTGTTTGGATTCCTACGTCTGCTGGGGGACCCATGCTTCACTCCTTCCTGCTGTCCTGTCTGGAAACAGAGTTTTGGTCTCCATCATCAACCATCCAGGGAGGAATTCAGACCTCCACATAGAGAACTTCCTCTCAAAGATCACATCCTGGTGAGTCTCAGGGCTCAGTAGGTATTTCAGGAAAGGTCAGAGAGAATGGAAGCTGAAAGTTTTTACCTGAGGTCACCTGAAATCTTAAGCAGCTTAGCCAGAGCCACGAGATCATTTATGGTCAATTTATTTAATATTTTAAACAAAGAAATGTCTGTGCACTTAGCGATACAAGGATTACTGTTGACAATAAGTGGTGGGAATAAAAGTCTAGTTGAATGAGACTAAAGAAGGAATGGGAGGTACTGTCTTCCAGGAAAATGTAACAGTTCCAAGGAGATTTGCAGTAAAGGGAAATATGAAAATAGACTATTGGGTATAGAGGCAGGTGCAGTCCAGTGAGGGCATTTAAATATATTTTTTGAATGGGGTATATTGTAGCATGTTCTGTATTCACTAGAAAGATCCAGACCTGGATTCTTAATTCTAGGAAACACTGAGGATTGCTGGAGGGAGGTGGGTGGGGGGAAGGGGTAACTGGGTGATGGGCATTAAGGAGGGCATGTGATGTAATGGGTACTGGCTGTTCCATGCAACTGATGAATCACTCAACTCTACCTCTGAAACTAATAATACACTGTATGTGAATTAATGGAATTTAAATAAAATTATTTTTTTTAAAAATTAGAGAAAGTCCAGACCAATGGAGGGAGCCACTACCTTGCAACTGCTGTTTTTGAGACATACATCTCACAGAATCCTCTC
>NW_024426341.1:1093282-1113101 GCF_017311325.1 Ursus maritimus | reverse complement strand
CTCTCACATTAGGTATTCTCTTAAAAGGTTTACTTACTGCACATTCAGGCGTATGCTAAAGGGCTTTAGTTTGCACTTATTTCACTCTCTGGAGGCAGATTATATTTTGGGGTTTATTGGCCATTTACTTTCTCTATCCCAAGTTGTCTGTGCAAGTTCTTGCTTTGTGTACTGGGGTCTGCGGGTTCTAATTCTTGTTTTTGTTTCTTTGTTGTTCTTGTCAAATCATTTTTTCTTCTGTTTGATTGCACTCTTTCCAACAAATAATTACAAATGTTTAAGCCAAGTTTGCGACTTGCTGTTTAATTCTTGTGTGTATGTACAGATCTAGTTGGTAGGTAGTATGAGAGTTTATAAATTTGAGCGGTCAAATTTATCAGTCAGTCATATTTTGTCCTCCCACCTATTGCTTTTTATGTGCATTGTCCTAATAAACTTTCTTTTGTGTGCGTTGCCCTCTAACTTCACACCTGTGCCTGCTGCTTACTGCTATCTTTTGCCTTTTCTGATTAGATCTATTTTCTGAACTAGCACTCATCTTCTGCCATCCTGTGCAGCACATTCTTTGGCATTCAACTTACATCTTTTTAACAAGCATGGATGACTCTACTTATGTTTATATAGGATAAAATTATAATTTTAGATGCTGCTTACTGCACTATTTTAGAAATCATTTATAATTATAAAATTATAAATAACAACTTATGTTTTCTTTTTCTTTTCTTTTTTTTTAGGTTTTTGCCCATTTCATTTTGATTTAGAGACCTCAGTTAATGTGATGAGCTTATTGTTATTTTCTCTTTTCTTGCTAAAGATAGCTTTTTAAATTCAATTTTGATTAATAAGGTTGTTTTGAATCCACTGTGTTTATCCCGGTTTTCTTTTCCCTGCTATTCTTTTTATTTTATAAAGTCTATCTTCTAAAAATGTGTTTCTATCTAAATGCACACCTTTATGAAACTGCGAAAGTGAATGAAGGAGGTGAGGTCCCTGCTCCCTTGGATCTTATGCTAAATAGAGAAAGCAGAGTGGATGACATAAATGTGAATGTGACTGATGTCCTCAGTGATATTCATGTGAAGGAAGGAAATAGGGTTTGTGGCATGTCTCCCATTTTATAGAGTATATTGTAGGGATGCCAACACCTATGGGACAAAAATCGGAAACAAGAGTAGAGTGTGTCCGTAGGGTTTGTCAAGAAAGAGATTGAGGGTCACCCGGATGCCCTGCTGCTTGTGTGGTTCAGGGTCACCCATTCTGCACAAACGTGCACGTCCTTCACACTCTCCCAGTGACCTGCAAGGGAGCTCACTTATAGTCATTTGTTCATAAAGTCGTTGGAAATGAATTTGAATCACAGAATGATCATGACTGTTCTCCTTAATGTCAGATCCTGTGCCACAAATAAAAACAGCACACGTTCTAACTGCCTCAGGTCTGTTCACTTGGGTGATTGTGTCAGTCAGCTCTTGCTGTGTAACAGGCTGTCCTTGTAAATGGGATAGCATAATACCTTTACAGTCAAATGGAATGGTATGCTGGGGAGTGTTTCTGATCTCTTATTTTGTTCTCTTATTATTTTTGCTGGCCATCAGGGGTGGAAAGTTGCCAAAACAAAAGAAAATTTTTCTTCCTCACAGTCTCTCATGGATCATATGAGCTTATGGTGAAGAAAATAGCCATCCCCATAGGGAGCCCCACTTTATTTTTCCATGGGAGGCTTAAGAATTGGCACTTCTGAGAGCCATTTCTGCATTTTGTAGGGGAAAGATCACTGATCTGGCCTACTTGCATTGGATCCATTCCTAACATAATCAGGATGGTGGGTCTGAGAAAGACGGGGGAATAACACAACCCAGGAGGCCATGGTGTCCTCCGTGTATGTGACTGTAGAGTGTGAGCAGTCCCCACAATGGGATGCCAGGACTCATAAATCCCAAGGTGACACAACACAGGGGCCAGAACTCGATCAAGAGAGACCACTAAGAAGGGGATATGGTTCAATTCAGGGGATGCCTTTGCAACATGATGAATGCAGTGGGAGAGGCAGTGTGGACAAGGAAGTCCCTGTGCCTTGAGGGTTCAGAGGTAGCAGAGAGGGCACTTCCCTCCTCAGCATGTCTGACAGCATCTGTCCTCAGTCTCCCTCTGGCTCATTCCCCTTGCAGCACTGACTTTGCTTCTTTGACTTGAACATTGGAAACAAGTACCTTCCTCAGGGCCTTTGCACTGGCCATTCCCTCTGCTGGGCACACACTTTCCTCATAACCTTGATCTACCTGCCTCTGTAATTTGAGTTTTGTTCCAATGTCATCTTGTTTGCAGAATTGGCCTAAATACCCATGAAAATAGCATGCTGTATTTACTCTATCCTATGCATTAACTGTCACCATATGAAATGCTACTTAATTTTATTATTTTATTATTTGCTCCATCATTGAATTGTAGGGACCTTTGTTCTTTAGCATCCTATATTCCTTCCATAGACAATGCCTAAAACACAGTTAGTACCCAGTTAATATTCCTGAAATTTAGGGGGGTTTCTCAATAAAACTTCAGAATTCAAGACCCGTAGGGAAAAGAAGTGTTGGAAGAAAAATCAAACAATAAGATGACATAGGGTAATCCCCTAGAGTGGACCATATCCATACATAAAATGTTAAAATAAATTTCTGGACTGCAAAATATAAAATGTACCATTTCAAATTTGTGAGTAATGCAAGATTGTATGAAAATTAGTCATGATATTTCCCTCTTTCCCAAAGTCATCTCCACCACATGGAACCAGGAAATGATACAGAAATTTCTGAATTTTATCTTCTGGGATTTTCAGAGAAACCAGAACTGCAGCCCCTCATATTTGGGCTTTTCCTCTCCATGTACCTGATCACTGTGTTTGGAAACCTGCTCCTCATCCTGGCCGTCAGCTCTGACTCCCACCTCCACACCCCCATGTACTTCTTCCTGGCCAACCTGTCCTTTGTAGATATCTGTTTCACCTCCACCACCGTCCCCAAGATGCTGTGGAACATCCAGACTCAGAGCAAAGTTATCACTTATGAAGGCTGCATCACACAGATGTACTTTTTCCTACTGTTTATCGGATTGGACAACTTTCTTCTGGCTGTGATGGCCTGTGACCGATTCGTGGCCATCTGTCACCCCCTGCACTACACGGTCATGATGAAACCCACCTACTGTACACTGCTTGTGCTGATGTCCTGGATTATGAGTGCCCTGAATTCCTTATTACAAAGCTTAATGGTATTGTGGCTGTCCTTCTGTAGAGAGGTGGGACTCTCCCATTTTTTCTGTGAAATCAATCAGGTAGTCCAACTTGCCTGTTCTGAAAACTTCCTTAATGACATGGTGATGCATTTTGCAGCTGGATTGTTGGGTGGTGCTTCCCTGGCTGGGATTCTTTACTCTTACTCTAAGATTATTTCCTCCATATGTGGAATATCATCAGCTCAGGGCAAATATAAAGCATTTTCCACCTGTTCGTCTCACCTCTTGGTTGTCTCCTCATTTTATTGTACGGGCCTAGGAGTGTACCTTAGCTCTGCTGCTCCCCAGAGCTCCCACGCAAGTGCAGTGACCTCGGTGATGTACACGGTGGTCACGCCCATGCTGAACCCTTTCATCTATAGCCTGAGGAACAGAGACATAAAGAGAGCTCTGAAAAGAATTGTTGGGGTTCCAGTGATGTGAGGGCCCATTGTCCTGGGGCTGAAGAAGTGCCCATGATTGCAGGGCTCACACCCTCAGGGCCTGGACCTGCTATTCTTTGATCAGGCTGTGGAAGTAGAATTTGCTACTTCCACATATTTCATGGAAATTTCCATTTGTTTGAATAATTCAACTTCTCCATACATTTAAGTAACTCACTTTATTAAGTTTCTGCTCTGTCTGATATAAACAGTTTTCTTCTTTTTCCATTTTCATATGTCCCCTGTGTTTTCCCCAAACTTGGATCTCAAATACCAGGGAATTTCTCTATCTTACAAAGGGCAAGTTGGATTTCTTAAAATACTTTCATTTCAGGGCTCCTGGGTGGCTCAGATGATTAAGCATCACCTTTGGCTCAGGTCATGCTCCCAGGGTCTTGGGAGGGAGCCCAGTGTTGGGCTCCCTGGTCAGCAGGGAGCCTGCTTCTCCCTCTCCTCCTTGCTTGTGCTCTCTGTCACTATCTCTCCCCAGTAAATAAATAAAATCTTTAAAAACCACTTTCATTTCAAATGACTTATATCATGCCGGGTAAATTTTCCCTCAATTTCCCAAAGGAATATTGCTGACTTGTATTCTTCATATGGACGAAATTACACTTGGCCACTAAGCCCTCCACATAACTTTATTGTGGATGAAAATACAAAACCAGTTTTCACCTTGAGTCTGTCAATCTTTTCACATCGCTACCTTCACTCCTCTTCCTGATGATGTGGACTCTAACCTTATTCTGTTTACATCTCAGGCTCCTGACAGGGATGCTCAGGCTTGGAAAGCTGGGCCACTCCCCTGGGCCCCTGTGCTTGTGGACATTCCCACTGATGCTTCCCTGACCAGAGCCTCTGCTGTGGCTGCACCAGCCTTTGGGTTCTCACTGTGACTGCAAGACAGGCCTCAGCAGCACCATCAGAGAACTCTAACAAAACCAGGTTTACTATTCACAGGTCCTGGAAGACAGAGGCAGAGCAGTCTGGGAGAGAGGGGGCTGAGATTCAGAGGGAGCGAGAAAGGCCACAACTGGGAGCCCTGCTTTTGTTGGGGTCCATGAGCAGAGTGGCTAAGGCTTACTAGGTTCACTCTTCAGTGACAGTTTTAAAACATAAGAATGAAATTCTGCCATGGAGAGGGGAAGTGGGGTCACTCATGACAGTATGGAGGTTACCCAGGGCTTTCTGAAGAGTACTTCATGGCTGGGGCCACCTGAGACCTTATGTGATAATAGTGTCCCACACCTGACAGTGTGTTTATTCAGCATGGTTGTCCTTGAAATGGATGCCTTAGAAATCAAAAGCTTAATTTCTGGCAATCACTCTACTACCATGATACTGTGGGTTTTTTTGCTTTTTTTCCTTAATTTAAAAAAATTAATTTGTTTTTAAATTTTATTATGTTATATTAGTCACCATACAATACATCATTAGTTTTTGATGTAGTGTTCCATGATTCATTATTTGTGTATAACACCCAGTGCTCCATGCAATACACGCCCTCCTTAATACCCATCACTGAGCTAATCCATCTTCTCACCCTTTTCCCCTAAAAGATATTGTATTTTATAAGTAATCTTGGTTTATTCTATTATTCTCCTAGGTGTCCAGAATACCTACCACAGCTACTGCCAAACACTGATTAGTGAACGTATATGTCCCGTGGAGTCTACCCAGAAAGACATATTAGAATAAATAGAGTGACCTCACATGTTCTCAGTGTCAGAGATGACCGTCAACATGAAGATGCATTTTATTTGGGTTAATGCCCAGTAGTGTAATTACTGGACCATATGATACTTCTATTTTCAGTTTTTTGAGGAACTTCTATTCTGTTTTCCACATTGGCTGCTCCAGTTTGCATTCCCACCAACAGTGTGCAATGGTTTCTCTTACTCAACAGATTATACAACTCATCACCATACAATTCCACTTGATACCATAGACATTATAGCAAACCATGTGCTTTCAGGATGGCTTATTACGCAGCAACATTCATAATCATTCTGTTATTCAAGTTTATTTCAGATAACTTTTAAAAATTTCTGGTAGGCACATCTGGGTGGCTCAGTCAGTTGAGCTTCCAACTCGTGGCTTTGGCTTAGGTCATGATCTCAGGTTCATAGGATGAAGCCCGACTTTGGGCCCCAAGCTCAGCTAGGAGTCTTCTCGAGATTCTCTCTCCCTCTCCTTGTGCCCCATCCCACTTTCTCTCTCTCTCTCCCTCTCTCAAATAAATAAACAAATCTTAAACAAAAAGAGGGACTCTAATGAAGATCCTTTTCTGGCACCAAGAAGACTTTGGAAGGACATGCATCTTTGTGGAGAATAAACTGTGGATCAGAATCATGTATNGCAGGAATTTACACTCTCTGTGTCCTGCAGAAACCTTTTGCTTTTAGCCCAATGAGACTCGTTTTTGGCTCTGACATCCAGGACTGGAAGAACGTAAATTTGTTTCTTCTAAGCCCTCAGTGTGATAACTGTGATAGCACCAATAGGAAAGTGACAAAGCCATTTCTCTAATAAAATTATCATCGAAGAATCTGAATTTAAGCCTCTCAGGTAATTCACTCAGTTTCCTTGGGTAATGGCCCTTTGTGTTGAAAAGGCCCTTCTACCTTAAGTAGAAGAAAAAATCTAAAAAAACAGTTTGGAGATATTCAGCCCTATTAGCTGGTATAGAGGAGTGCTCCTTGCATAAAGGTCAATGTGGTTCTGTCTTTGAGACCTTTGGGCATTAAGATAGGAAAACGGATACACTGTGTACAATAAGGCCACCTATTCTCTAATTTTTTTGTCTAAATTTCTACATTCTTAATATTTCACGTGAAAGCAAATGTTCATTCTTTTAATTTCTTTACCCTCCAAGTTTCTCTCAAGCTTCCTTTCAACACAATAGGTAGGTTATATTGAGTTATAATGAGGGTTATGAGCCTGCTGAATGTACATCTATGCATGTGAGTGTGTTTTCTTGAAATTAAAATGTATATGAATATACAGACATTTACATACACACAGCCCTCAGTCTTGAACATTCTTTGGACCCAAAAAGTGTTTCCACACATTTCATCTAACCTTACAACATCTTTGAAGTTATGTTTATGATTCCACATTGCCTTCAGAAGAAAACGAAGGCTGGAGGGATTACACCTTAACAGTTGCATAATGAAGTAGTAAGAGCTTACTGTGCATCTTTGGGAGCTCTATGGAAATGGAATCAGGCAACGTGTTCTCATGGTTTTTCAATGACTCTTTCAATTCCTAAAGTTATACACTTTAAATATGTACACTGTATCCCATGTAATTTTACTCCAGTAGATTAATTAGAATTTAGAAATTCTAGGGGTGCATGACTCAGGGTCAGATCTGGAGCACAGGTAGCTAAGTCCCACCTATCGGGGTTGGAGAGCTCTCGTCCAACTGTGAAAAAGCAGGGGGACGTTAAAATAGTGAAATTAAATTAAAACAATTAACCTTTGTTGAAATCATTTTTCGTAACTAGAAGAAGAGCCTACATATACAAAAGGAGTAAAATGACATAAATTGGTTCAAGACAGAAGAGCTCTACAGCCACACACCTCAAGGATGAGCCTTAGAAATGCAAAGTAGAGATTCACACCTGAGTAAGGACTCATGAGGAGCACTGCAGAGATCAGAACCACTCCCTAGCCTGCAATCCCCTTCAATAATAAAGATGTTACATTAAGCCATTTTATTTTAGATGGTTTGTATGCAGCAATAGCTAACTGACATAATAACGAAATCAGGCAGATCTCATAGCATTTGTAATAATCTGATTCTTTTAAATCTAGGCATTTCTTCTGATACTTGAAATTAGTTTTCATGATCACACTGTTCTTCAAGTTTATCTGTTGTAACTATATTAAAAAATGACTCCACTGAGGCCCCTATGAGGTCACATGGAAAGATTGGAAGGACATGCATGTATGCACAAAACTTCTGACTCTGGGGGCACCTGGGTGCCTCGGTCATTAAGCGTCTGCCTTCGGCTCAGGTCATGATCCCAGAGTCCTGGGATCGAGCCCCACATCAGCCTCCTGCACTGGGAGCCTGCTTCTTTGTCTCCCACTCCCCCTGCTTGTGTTCCCTCTCTCGCTGGCTGTGTCTCTCTGTCAAATAAATAAATAAAATCTTAAAAAAAAAAACAAAAAAAAAACAAAAAAAAAACTTCTGACTCTGAATCACCCCTGGACAGGAATCCAAGCTTGCTGGTGAGTCATCCTGTGGTTATGAGGATCACATATAATGGATGATACTGATATTGTTCTTCCATTGCTCCTCTCCTCTAGTGTTTATGGCAAATTTTTGAATAGTGGGAGATACTTCATTTAGAGAAATTGAAAGGATCGTATTTATATATATATCACTGGAATTTTCAGTCAGAATCCAGAATACAATTTAAATATAAATATAGGGGTGCCTGGGTAGCGCAGTCGTTGAGCACCTGCCTTCGGCTCAGGGCATGATCCCAGGGTCCTGGGATTGAGCCCCACGTCAGGCTTCTCCACTGGGAGCCGGCTTCTTCCTCTCCCACTCCCCCTGCTTGTGTTCCCCCTCTCGCTGGCTGTCTCTCCGTCCAATAAATAAATAAATCTTAAAAAAAAAAATAAATATAAATATAGTTTGATATAAATATAGCTTATATTTATATATAGTTTATATTTATATATTTATATATTTTATACATTTATATATTTATATATTTTTATATTTTTTATATAGTTTATATTTATATATTTATATATTTTATATATTTTTATATATAGTTTATATTTATATACTTAATATAAATATAGTTTAATATAAATATAATTTAAACATAAATATATTTATAAATATAAATATATTTAAATATAATTTAAATATAAATATAAATTTGAATATAATTTAAAACCCCAAGCATGCCACCAGTCTTTCATGTTAATGAATACATAAATGGACCCTGATATTCCATAATTCAATGATTAGATGACATGCCTAAGAAAGAAATATTTTGCATAGGAATAAATGTATGATTTAATATTTTGCTTCATCACCTTTAAAGTCAAGTGTGATTCTAAGGCCATATTAAGTCAATCAATTTTTCCCATATTTGTCTTTCTGTGTAGTTCCACTCAGAGACATGTATTTTATTATCATTTCTTTTGCCAGTGACAATGGAGGCATGGTTAACAACATGGTTACAGCTGTGTAACAACAGGATCCTAATGTGTAGAAAAATCCCCAGGATCAGCTGTAACCTCCCGTATGTCGAAGTGCATTCTCGGGGAGAGCAGTAAGGCAGTGATGTACAAAGCAATGATGTTCACAGGGGTAAAGCACAGGGCTTTCAAAGGTTTCTGTTTTAAAGTTATATAAGTAGCTCTCGTGGCCAAGAGTAGATTTTCCATAGGAATTGTATTCAGTCAAAGATGAGAAAAAATACTCACTATGGTATATTTTATTTCAGAAGAAATTATTCTTAGCATATTCATGTAGTCCTTTGAATAAGTGAGGATTTTCAAATATTTCACATTCCAGTGTAGGAATGCCATTGAGAGAGTAGCAAAATGACAAAGGGAAAATCTCTCGGATAACAGAGATATCATAAAGCTTAATAAAGTTAGTTACATCAATTATACAGAGTGGCCAAAATTTTTTTAAATATTTCTATTTTTTTAAAAAAAATTCAAGAAAAATATAGAAGAGGTCTGTTCCACTTCCACAATCTAATCAAAGTATCTCAATATTTGGCGCAGGCTTTGGGCTCTTGAATCCTGGGCACTTCTTCAACCCCAGGATGATTGGCCCTTTTAGATCTGACATGTCAGGGAATCTCATCAAAGCCTCCTTTATGTCTTTGTTCCTTAGGCTGTAGATGAAGGGGTTCAGCATGGGGGTGACCACCGTGTACATCACTGAGGCCACTGCACTTGCGTGGGAGCTCTGGGGAGCAGCAGAGCTAAGGTACACTCCTAGGCCTGTACAATAAAATAAGGAGACAACGGAGAGGTGAGATGCACAGGTGGAAAATGCTTTATACTTGCCCTGAGCTGATGAGATCCTTAAGATGGAGGAAACTATCTTAGAGTAAGAGTAAAGGATCCCAACAAAAGGACCAACAACCAGTAACATAGCTGCAAAATATATCACCATGTTATTAAGAAAAGTATCAGAACATGCAAGTTGTATCATCTGATTGAGTTCACAGAAGAAGTGGGGAATTTCCACCTCTGTACAGAAGGACAGCTGCAACACCATGGAAGTGTGTAACAAGGAATCCAAGACACTCAGGATCCAGGACACCAGAACCAGCAGTCCACAGAGCCAAGGGTTCATGATGACTATGTAGTTCAGGGGATAACAGATGGCCACAAATCGGTCATAGGCCATCACAGTCAGGAGAAAGATTTCTAATCCTGTAAACAGTATGAAAAAATACATTTGTGTGATGCAGCCTGCATAACTGATCACTTTGCTCTGAGTCTGGATGTTCAGCAGCATCTTGGGGATGGTGGTGGAGGTGAAACAGATGTCTACAAAGGACAGGTTGGCCAGGAAGAAGTACATGGGGGTGTGGAGGTGGGAGTCAGAGCTGACGGCCAGGATAAGGAGCAGGTTTCCAAACATAGTGATCAGGTACATGGAGAGGAAAAGCCCGAATAGGAGGGGCTGCAGTTCTGGTTCCTCTGAAAATCCCAGAAGCTGTAAATTTGAAATTCCTGTATAGTTTCCTGGGTCCATGTGGTGGAGATGACTAACAACACAGAGGAAAATAACATGATTAATTTTCACACAAATAGTAATTGCTCAAATTGTATAAATGCAACAATTTGTATTTTCCAGTCATGAAACTGATTTCAATATTTTGTGAATTGATCTGGGGCACTTGAAGGGATCCCCATGTCCTATCTGTTTAGCAATTTCCATCCCAACATCAGATGTTCCCCAAAAGGTCAGGTATGGCGCGGTTTTAGTAAGAAATTATTTCATACATTTGAGGAATATATAGAATGTTGACCATGTTTCAGAAATTCTAGTCATAAAGTAGAGGTTTGCTGAAAAGTGAAAGTCCTACAATCACTGATGGTGATAGGTTAGAAGCATATATAAAGATTAAATAATTGTAAGTTGGAGACAGATGCTATGAAGAAAACAGAAGCACGTTAAGGGAGAGAGTGGATGGGTGTTATGATGGGTATTCTGTCAAGACTGGCTGAGAAGGTGACATTTGAACAGAGGCCTCATGGAAGAGAGGGTAGAAGATAGGTGGTCTTCCTGGCAGAGGTGACGGCTGGTGCAAGGGCCCTTAGACCCTGCTTCTGTCAGAAAATCAAGGGTCAGAAGGAAGCCAGTGTGTTGAGGGGAATGGCCAAGAGGGAGAATGTTGAGAGGTGGTGGCAGTGAATTTTCCAGAACCATGTGGCTTCATAGCTGCTTAAAGTTCAAGACACGGGACTTCCTCATCCACACTATGTACCTCTTCCACTTTATGATCTTGTTTCAATAGTGTCCTGTCAATTGAACATCCCACCTTAGTATCCTCTGTTGAGCTTGGCCTCTGTATCATAAGGGTCACCTTGTAATAGAAGCACCCATGTATCCCTGCTCCGAGGACTCTTCTCACTTATCAAGTTTCCTGGGCCCATGTGTACACACACACACACACACACACACACACACACACACACACTTCACAAACATAGAACACCATGTCTTCCTGGTGTGTTACTTCTTTGTCCTTCTCACCTCTCCCCCACCTTTCCAACACACTGTTTAGTATGTGAATGCATACACATATTACCTTTCCCATAAGGAATATAGACATAGCACCCAGTAATTCCTATTCATAGCTTCCCAAGGACAAATCATCTTGGGGTTCCATTTTGGAATGGCTGCTTTCTGGCCTGTGTGTAAAGGAACATAAAATATTCTGTTCAGTTAAGGAGGGCAGGTGATGTGATGAGCATGGGGTGTTATACACAATTAATGAATCATTGAACATTACATCACAAACTACTGAGGTATTTAAAAAATTGTGTTCAGTAAACAAAGATAGTGCCGGAGAGAAATGAGAAAGACATAAAGACTAAAATTATCTAGGGGCAGCTATGTGGCTAAGTTGGTTAAATGTCCAAATTTGATTTTGGCTCAGGTCATGATATCAGGGTTGTGAGACTGGGGCCCCTGTTAGGCTCCAGGTCTATGCTCAATGCAGAATCTGCTTGAGATTCTCTCTTTCCCTCTCCCTCTGCCCCTCCCCCTGCTTTCTGGGTCTCTTTAAATGAATGAATGAATGAATGAATGAATGAATGAATTAATTAATTAATTATTAATTTTTTAAAGAGTAAACTGATCTAATAACCTCAGTTGTCCTGAAAGACTGTGAGGAATGACAGCTTCGTCCGTGCTCGTGGCATCCAATCCTGGTTTTCTCCCATTTATAATCATCAAAAATAATAAAAAAGCAAAAATAAATTCTCCAAAAGACAAAAGTACTGACATCTTTATAGTGTGAAACACCTTACAGATTGAACAACAGTAGAGAAAAATGATAAAAAGAATAAACTAACACTTCACAAAATCTGGGCATTTTTATTACCACATAGGTGAAGACTTGTTTTTTCTGTGCCTATTCCATATTTATTTGACAGTTGGTTTTATTTGGTCCAATAGAGGATGAGGTGAGCCCCTTTATTACCTTTTGTATGTGACATCTTTTTTTGTTTATTTATTAACTCAGGCTTTGGATTTTAGGCAATTTGTTCACAAGTCCATGAGCACAACTACTCATGGTTCTGTTCCTTGTCCACCATGCAAAGGCCTCCCCAGACTGTAAATTCCTAGACACCCCATGGCAATCTATCTTCTTACTCTGAATACTCTTCATGTGACTTATCTGAGGACATTATCTCTTGCTCACATTTATCTCACTGCACTTTTGTCTGTCACTCTGACATAAGGACCAAAGGAGCAGGGACTTCACCTGTGCTGTTCATCTTTTTCTTTATGGGTGTGGATGCATATGCACTTATATGGAAACAAATTCAAGAAAATGAGACATTATGAAATACAAAGAAGGACAGTGGAGATAAAACCAGGTTAAAGAGAGCAGTTTCAGTACAACCGTATTCAATAAAATGGAAAGGAGTTTAGAGAACTAACTGAAACGGGATCTACAGGAGCAGTAATTTCACAAAATCAACATGGACGAATAATAAAATTCGCCAAGACATTAAAATAGAACAGTAGAAGATATAAAGTTCTTAGTAATGCCTGACACACACCAGGTGTTCTTTTAGTATTTGTTGAATGAATTAGGAATTAGGTCTCATTATATATGGACATTAAATACATGAGAAATCTGCATTTGGATTTAGTTGGAAAAGATTGGATTGTTGATAGAAGTTGGCACAAATAGTTTTCTACATGGAAGTGCAGTGGTTCCTTATCTCACACATCTCACAAAAATCAGGAGTAAACCCTCAGTTTAGGAGTAACCATTCCATTTTAGATGCACGTCTAGGAAACTACATATAAAATCCGCAGGTAGGTAAATCATCATAATTAAGGCAAAAACTCAAAGCAAGAACATCGATATATTTAAGTAAATAAAATGTAAAACTAATTAATGGCCAGAAATATCTAACGAAAAATCAATAGGGAATATGTGATTTATAAAAATTATTTGAAATGCTGATAATTATAAATAAATAGGCATATAATATGTGGTCATATAATAATAATAGACAAATAAACATGGTGATCAAATATATGAAGCTTTGTTGTAGCTAACTAATAGTTTAGAAACTAAAAAAGAATTCTCTTTCGCACCCATTACCCCAAGAAAATACTCAAAGGGCTGTCACAGTGATCAGGGTTAAAACTTCTAAACAATTGCAAAGGGGCACTTTCTAATTTTGCTGTCAGAATCGTGAAGTGTTACAATGCTTTGGAGTGCCTCTGAAGACAGGTACACATGTTAAAAATACAGATGTTCACTGGGGTGCCTGGCTGGCTCATTCAGTAGAGCATGGGATGCTTGAGCTCAGGGTTTTAAGTTCATGTTGGGTGTAGAAATTGCTTAAACAATACAGGCATTCTTTTTTTTAAGATTTTTTTTTAAAGATTTTATTTATTTATTTGACAGAGATAGAGACAGCCAGCGAGAGAGGGAACACAAGCAGGAGGAGTGGGAGAGGAAGAAGCAGGCTCACAGTGGAGGAGCCTGACGTGGGGCTTGATCCCATAACGCCGGGATCACGCCCTGAGCCAAAGGCAGATGCTTAACCGCTGTGCCACCCAGGCGCCCCAAGATTTTATTTATTTATTTGACAGAGAGAGAGACAGCCAGAGAGAGAGGGAGCACAAGCAGGGGGAGTGGAAGAGGAAGAAGCAGGCTCCCAGCAGAGCAGGGAGCCCATGCGGGGCTCGATTCCAGGACTCCAAGATCAAGACCTGAGCCAAAGGCAGATGCTTAATGACTGAGCCACCCAGGCACCCCCCACAATACAGGCATTCTTTAACTCAGGGTTTCTCAGTCTCTGCACTATTTATATTCTGGGACAGATCCTTCCTGTGGTGGCCTGTGTCCTGTGCATTGTAGGATTTTAGAGAATCCCTGGTTTCCATGGATCCCTTCCCAGTATGAGAGCCCAAAATGTTTTTGAACATTTCTCAATGACCCCTGGAGGACACAATCAACTTTGGCTAAGAAGCATAGTTTTAACTACTTAAAGTATTTTGCAGCATTGATATTAAATATTTTTCTCATTAAATTACTCATCTCATTGATGGTGTTTCCATTTCTTTTCTCATTAAATTACAAGGAAAACTAGGAAACACCATCAAAAGTGTAAACAGCACAGCCACACCATGAAATGTCATGCAGGCTTTGAAGTAATGAATCAGCATTACACTGGTTGACTAGAGGACTTGTGGAAGGTACTCCTAAGTCAGAAGGCTGAGGGAGAAAAGCTACAAAAAGAAGATTGTGCCAGAACATAAAAAGTACTTATGACGTATGTAGGTGTCCTTTCTTATATTCGAATTGAAAGTGTGTGAATGTGTAAGTGTGCATACCACAGAATAGTTTTAAAAGAAATAGTGAGTTTGAAATGAAATTAAAGGTGCATGTTCTGCCTGTCATGGCATTTCCAAATGAATTAGTGAATCCGATACTGCTTCCTACTGTGCCGCACTCTCACTGGAAAATTCCAGAGCCTCAGTGTGTACATCTGCTTCTTCCGCTTTCTCAATGACAATAAACATTTTACCTCTTCCTTAAAAAAATAAAAAACAAAATAAAAGGAACAAAGACTTTGGAAAGAAAGGACAGTGAAATTGCACTTAAGTGAAGCAGAGTGGCTCAAAAAACTGTCTGAAATGAAATTGAAGGAGATCCAACACCAACTTCAGAACAAAAAGTTTTAAAGAGTAATACATTAATGAAGTCGACATGGGCCCAAATCTAAATTAGCTTTCCAAGGATTGGGAATAAAAGAATATGAAGAAGTCTTTTAAGGTGGAGAGAAAGTGTTACCTAAAGTTTGAGTTTCATGTCACATAAAGAGATATGAGACAAGAATGCTTGTGGAAGGTAAAGGTGATTCTTGCTCAATTGTAAGAAGGAATGCCTTACAAGTGATCACATTTCTATTTTAGAAATAGATCCAAGTATAAAAGGACAAAAGGAACAATAGGGACTGCAGAGACGTGAACACTAGTTGGAAATATGCGTAAAGGGTGATTTGTGAGCACCAGATATGGAGAAGGACATTCACTTTCATTGTTGGAAAACAGGTATTCAGAAGTGAAGAATATTAAGGTGACAGATCAATTCTTCCAGCAAAACAAACAAGCAAACAAACAAACAAACAAAACAAAACAAAAACTAGAAGAATCAGTGGAGGGCCTATATTACAAGTAACTCACAGACTTTACCCCACAAAATTCATATACTCTCACACATTCTGCACAAATACTACTACACATACTCTAAAAAGCAAAACGGGAAATAGCTAAATTGGTGAAATAAAGAGCAATTCTTTGCTTGAAAGAACGCAAAAAAAAAAAATAATAAGAATAAAACCACTCCACCCCCACTAATGCAAACCCCAAGGACTCACATAGACTATTTTCAACAGAGAAAGTGAGTGGCTAGCTAAGCCAGACCATATTCAGGCTCAAGGGTAATGAGGTAGTGGGAAAGGAAGCTCATTAGCACACCCCTTTTCACATAATATATTTAAAATTTTCATGTGAATACCCAAGAAACAGGAGGTACTATGATATATAGTTTTCATGTATTGGTCTTGTAAGCATATACCTGCAAGAATTCTTTTGTCTGGATTTTTCTCCTCAGTATAAACATGTAATCTAATATGTCCCATCTTAAAAATGAAAAGCCATATACTCAGATCACTGTATAACTCTCCACAGCTAATGTTTGACTTTTCTACTCTAGTGAATTGTAAAGATCCTTGGTCTCATGTTCTTCTTTTATTCTTCCCATCCCTTATGTAATTGGGTTTCTGTTATTTAAACTTATTTGTTAATTTTGAACCTTGCATTTCTGAGTTCAATATTCACTTTCATTTTTAGCATCATACATACATAAATGAATCAATCATAAATTCCTTAATCAAGCCATCAAACAGCCACAGCAAACTCTCAGCTCTGGGCTAGGCTGGATTCACCCTCAGATGACCTCAGCTAAATGCTTTGACTTTCATTCTCTTGACCTTCTCATGCCGTCCCTACTGGGTGGTAAAACTTATCTAGATGGGGCCTCTGAGAGGAAGGTTGCTACGTGGAAATCAAAGTACCTCTGTGGTTGATAGATGATGGAGTATGAAGCTCTGTCCCCAGACAAGAGAGTAGGAATGGGTCAGACTTCAGTGCCCCATCCAGACTCAGGACTGCACAAAAGACGACCAGGTCTTGTCCAGCCCGAGGTTGTCTGAGCTGCGGGACTGCAACAGAGGAGTATTTACAGCTGGTTCGGTCTGCTCATTAGGATCATTTCCCTCTGTTCCTCCCACCTGTAGGCACATGATTTCCCTGCGGGACACTGGTGTGGACAGAAAGGACATTTATCCTGTTGCATTTCTGTTACTAGGAGAACCAGAGATAAGCCAAGTAAAGACAGTTTTTCTTACTTTTTTGTCTATGACTTCTTCTGCTTTTCAGAGATCTAAACTCCCAGCACCTTATCCCACTTATGAGTGAACATCTTCTCCTGTATAAGACTTAAGAATTGGTCTATGGTCATACCACTCTGAATGCACCCAATCTTGTCTGATCTCAGAACATAAGCCAGGTCTGGCCTGGTTAGTACTTGGATGGAAGCCTTAGGAATTGGTCTTGACTAGATCCCTTGGTTCTTCAAAGCATTGACTTGTGGTGGAGACACAACCCCTGATATCTCTAGCAAGTTACTTTCCCCTTTTTCAACAAAGATGATAAGTTTGTTCCTTTAATATAAAACATGGGCACTACACTTCTTGGCTTCAGGACAATCTTGACAAAACAATTAGGAATTTCACACTTCTATCACAAGATTAGTGCTAGGAGTTACAATGTCACTATAAAATATTTGTTCCCCTTGCTTTTGTAGACATGTCTAGCAAGAAGTTGCTGTGGCCAAGATCAAAAAGATTGCTGCCTGTGTTCTCACCCAGGATATTGATGGATTCCTGTCTCACATTTAGGTCTTTCATCCATTTTGAGTTTATTTTTGTATATGGTGTAAGGGAATGGTCCACTTTCATTCTTCTACACATGACTGTCCATTTTTCCCCTCACCACTTGTTGAAGAAATCTCTTCAAAGGACAGTCGTCCTTTTTTCATTGGTTATTCTTTCCTGCTTTGTCAAAGATTAGTTTACCATATAACTGAGGGTCCATTTCTTGGTTCTTTATTCTTCCATTGATTTATGTGTCTGTTTTTGTGCCCGTGCCATGCTATCTTGATGATTATAGCTTTGTAATATAGCTTGAAGTCAGGCATTGTGATGCTCTCAGCTTTGGTTTTCTTTTTCAACATTCCTCTGGCTGCTCAGGATCTTTTCTGCTTCCATACAAATTTGAGGAGTATTGGTTCCAGCTTTGTGAAAAAATATAGATGGTATTTTCATAGGGATTGCATTGAATGTGTAGATTGTTCTTGGTAGCATAGGTATTTATTTTTTTTATTTTTTAAGATTTTATTTATTTATTTGTGTGAGAGAGAGAGAGTGAGCACAGATAGAGAGTGAGAGGGAGAAGCAGACTTCCCGCTGAGCAGGGAGCTTGACTTGGGACTTGATCCCAGAACCCTGGGATCATGACCTGAGCTGAAGGCAGACACTTAACTGACTGAGCCACCCAGGCACTCCAGTGGCATAGAAATTTAAACAATGTTTATTCTTCCAATCCATAAAATTAACAAGGCAGTAAACAACAAATGGTGGTGAGGATGTGGAGAAAGGGGAACCCTCTTTTAATGTTGGTAGGAATTCAAGCTGGTACAACCCCTCTGGAAAACAGTATGGAAGTTCCCCTAGAAGTTAAAAATAGAGCTGCCCTATAAACCAACAATTGCAATACTACGTATTTACCCCAAAGATAAAAACGTAGTGATCAGAAGGGGCATCTGCTCCCCAAAGTTCATAGCAATGATGTCCACAATAGCCAAACTGCGGAAAGAGCCATGATATCCTTCAACAGATGAATGGATAAAGAAAATGTGGTTCCTAAATACAATGGAATATTACTCAGCCATCAGAAAGAATGATTAGTTACCACTTACATCAATGTGCATGGAACTGGAGGGTATTATGCTGAGCGAAAGAAGTCAATCAGAGAAAGACAATTATGAAGTGGTTTCATACATATGTTGAATATAAGAAACAGAGCAGAGGATCATAGGGAAGGGAGGGAAAACTGAAGGGGAATTCATCAGAGAGGGAGAAAAATCACGAGAGACTTAACTGTAGGATATAAACTGAGGGTTGCTGGAGGGGAGGTGGGTGGGGTGATATGGTAATTGGGTGATGAGAATTAAGTAAAATAGTTGGATATAGAGAGATGTGAAGATGCCACATCATTGGCTTTGAAGATGGAGAAAGGGCAATGAGCCAGAGAATACTTGTTGTCACTAGAATCTACAATAGGAAAGAAAAGGGATTCTCCTGTAGCATCCAGAAGGAACCAAGCCCTGAGAAATCTTGATTTTAGCCCACTGAGACTTCTTTCAGGTTTCTGACCTCCTACACGGTAAAAGCATAGATTTGTTTCTTTGAAGCCTCTAGTGTGGCAATTTGTTATAGCAGAAATAGGAGTGTTATATAGACATTTATCCAAGAGGAAAGTGATTTTTGGTCTCTCAATTAATTTATTTCTCTGCTCTTGGTTAAGGGCATTTTGTGTTGATATCCAAGATTAACTGGAAGAAAAATAATAATAAAGTCAATATGGAGCTTCTGCTCCATTGCTGAAATGGAATGGAAAAAGAGAATTTCTGGTTGAGGAGTTAAGATGGCAGAGGAGTAGGAGACACCGTTTTCAGCCAGTCCCCCGAGTCGAGCTGGATAGGTACCAGACCAGCCTAAACAACCACAGAACCAGCCTGAGACGCAGGAAGACGCATCTGGATCTCTACAAATGAACATCTCCAGCGCGGAGTATTGAGGTACGAAGCAGGGAGCCATGAAACTGTGCACAGATATTGGAAGATAAACAGAAGGGAGAGGGAGCCACCGCGTTCGGGTGCCGGGAAAAGCGGTAGCCACTTGCACGGGAGAGCAGGCGGGGCTCGCGGACGGCACCCGCAAAACAGCAGACTGAGACCATGAGCCGGGTGCGCGCGCCCCCAGGCATCTCGCGGAACACCGGAATCCCGGTGCGCTCACTGGATCCAGACTGAGACCTGGAGATCCGGGAGCGCGTGCGGGGCGGCTGGCGGCATTAGAAACATAAAGGACAGAGACGCGCCGGCCCTGGAAGTGAGGGCTGGGACGCCGGGTGTGGGGCGCACATCCCGGGACACTGCAGGGTTGAGCAGCACCAACAGAAACAGAGTTAAAGTGGCCAGAACATTAGTAGAGAACGGGCCGCAATCC
>NW_024426341.1:1058685-1093272 GCF_017311325.1 Ursus maritimus | reverse complement strand
AAAGAAAATGTGGTTCCTAAATACAATGGAATATTACTCAGCCATCAGAAAGAATGATTAGTTACCACTTACATCAATGTGCATGGAACTGGAGGGTATTATGCTGAGCGAAAGAAGTCAATCAGAGAAAGACAATTATGAAGTGGTTTCATACATATGTTGAATATAAGAAACAGAGCAGAGGATCATAGGGAAGGGAGGGAAAACTGAAGGGGAATTCATCAGAGAGGGAGAAAAATCACGAGAGACTTAACTGTAGGATATAAACTGAGGGTTGCTGGAGGGGAGGTGGGTGGGGTGATATGGTAATTGGGTGATGAGAATTAAGTAAAATAGTTGGATATAGAGAGATGTGAAGATGCCACATCATTGGCTTTGAAGATGGAGAAAGGGCAATGAGCCAGAGAATACTTGTTGTCACTAGAATCTACAATAGGAAAGAAAAGGGATTCTCCTGTAGCATCCAGAAGGAACCAAGCCCTGAGAAATCTTGATTTTAGCCCACTGAGACTTCTTTCAGGTTTCTGACCTCCTACACGGTAAAAGCATAGATTTGTTTCTTTGAAGCCTCTAGTGTGGCAATTTGTTATAGCAGAAATAGGAGTGTTATATAGACATTTATCCAAGAGGAAAGTGATTTTTGGTCTCTCAATTAATTTATTTCTCTGCTCTTGGTTAAGGGCATTTTGTGTTGATATCCAAGATTAACTGGAAGAAAAATAATAATAAAGTCAATATGGAGCTTCTGCTCCATTGCTGAAATGGAATGGAAAAAGAGAATTTCTGGTTGAGGAGTTAAGATGGCAGAGGAGTAGGAGACACCGTTTTCAGCCAGTCCCCCGAGTCGAGCTGGATAGGTACCAGACCAGCCTAAACAACCACAGAACCAGCCTGAGACGCAGGAAGACGCATCTGGATCTCTACAAATGAACATCTCCAGCGCGGAGTATTGAGGTACGAAGCAGGGAGCCATGAAACTGTGCACAGATATTGGAAGATAAACAGAAGGGAGAGGGAGCCACCGCGTTCGGGTGCCGGGAAAGCGGTAGCCACTTGCACGGGAGAGCAGGCGGGGCTCGCGGACGGCACCCGCAAAACAGCAGACTGAGACCATGAGCCGGGTGCGCGCGCCCCCAGGCATCTCGCGGAACACCGGAATCCCGGTGCGCTCACTGGATCCAGACTGAGACCTGGAGATCCGGGAGCGCGTGCGGGGCGGCTGGCGGCATTAGAAACATAAAGGACAGAGACGCGCCGGCCCTGGAAGTGAGGGCTGGGACGCCGGGTGTGGGGCGCACATCCCGGGACACTGCAGGGTTGAGCAGCACCAACAGAAACAGAGTTAAAGTGGCCAGAACATTAGTAGAGAACGGGCCGCAATCCTTCTGTTCCGTGACAGAGGCTGAAATTTGGCCGCTGCTGCTCTGACTCTCAGAAGAGGCACAGCAAACCGCCAGGGAAAGCCGCCAGAGAACAAAAGCCTGGAAATACCGGCTCAGGGAGTGCCCATCCCCATCCCCCCTCGCAGGGGACGCCGAGACTCTACCCAAACAGGGCTGCCTGAGTATTGGCGCGGCAGGCCCCTCCCCCAGAAGGCAGGCTGAAAAATCAAGAGGCCCACAACCCGGGCGCCTGGGTGGCGCAGTCATTGAGCGCCTGCCTTCGGCTTAGGGCGTGATCCCGGCGTTCTGGAAAGGAGTCCCTCATCGGGCTCCTCCGCTGGGAGCCTGCTTCTTCCTCTCCCACTCCCCTGCTTCTGTTCCCTCTCTCGCTGGTTGGCTGCCACATAAATAAATAAATAAAATCTTTAAAGAAGAAGCCCACATCCCTAAGATCCCTATAAAACAAGGGGCACGGCCTGGGACCCAGTCAATAATTTGGGCTCTGGAAACCCCGCAACCTCTCTTCATCAGAATGACAAGAAGGAGAAGCCCCCCCCAGCAAAGAAAAGACAGTGAGTCTGTGGCCTCTGCCACAGAAATAATGGATATGGATGTAACCAAATTATCAGAAATGGAATTCAGAGTAACGATGGTCAAAATGATGAGTA
This sequence comes from Ursus maritimus, assembly GCF_017311325.1. NCBI lineage: Eukaryota > Metazoa > Chordata > Mammalia > Carnivora > Ursidae > Ursus > Ursus maritimus. Next base: position 1,091,222 of record NW_024426341.1, on the reverse strand, counting down.
GAATTGAAAAAACTATTAACGAAAAGGTTACTGAGAATATAGAATCCCTAAGGACAGAAATGAGAGCGAATCTGACAGAAATTAAAAATTCTATGAGCCAAATGCAGGCAAAACTAGAGGCTCTGACGGCCAGGGTCGCAGAAGCAGAGGAACGGGTTAGTGAATTGGAGGATGGGTTAATAGAGGAAAAAATGAAAATAGAAGATGGTCTTAAAAAAATCCACGCCCACGAATGTAGGTTACGGGAGATTACTGACTCAATGAAACGATCCAATGTTAGAATCATCGGCATCCCCGAGGGGGTGGAGAAAAACAGAGGTCTAGAAGAGATATTTGAACAAATTGTAGCTGAAAACTTCCCTAATCTAGCAAGGGAAACAAACATTCGTGTCCAAGAGGCAGAGAGGACCCCTCCCAAGCTCAACCACGACAAACCTACGCCACGTCACGTCATAGTGCAATTCGCAAATATTAGATGCAAGGATACAGTATTGAAAGCGGCCAGGGCAAAGAAATTTCTCACGTACCAAGGCAAAAGCATCAGAATTACGTCAGACCTGTCTACACAGACCTGGAATGAGAGAAAGGGTTGGGGGAGCATATTTAAAGCTCTTTCAGAGAAAAACATGCAGCCAAGGATCCTTTATCCAGCAAGGCTGTCATTCAGAATTGATGGAGAAATAAAGACATTTCAGAATCGCCAGTCACTAACCAATTTTGTAACCACGAAACCAGCCCTACAGGAGATATTACGGGGGGTTCTATAAAAGTAAAAAGGCCCCAAGAGTGATACAGAACAGAAAGTCACAGCCAATACAAACAAAGACTTTACTGGCAACATGGCAACATTAAAATCATATCTCTCAGTAATCAGTCTTAATGTAAATGGTTTGAACCATCCCATAAAACGCCACAGGGTTGCAGATTGGATAAAAAGAAATGACCCATCCATTTGCTGTCTACAAGAGACTCATTTCGAACCCAAAGATGCATTCAGACTGAGAGTAAGGGGATGGAGTACCATCTTTCACGCAAATGGACCTCAAAAGAAAGCTGGGGTAGCAATTCTCATATCAGATAAATTGGATTTTAAACTACAGACTATAGTTAGAGATGCAGAAGGGCACTATATTATTCTTAAGGGAAGTATTCAACAAGTGGATATGACAATTATAAATATATATGCCCCCAACAGGGGAGCAGCAAGATACACAAGCCAACTCTTAACCAGAATAAAGAGACATATAAATAAAAATACATTAATAGTAGGGGACCTCAACACTCCACTCTCAGAAATAGACAGAACACCCTGGCAAAAACTAAGCAAAGAATCAAAGGCTTTGAATGCCATACTCGACGAGTTGGACCTCATAGATATATATAGAACACTACACCCCAGAACCAAAGAATACTCATTCTATTCTAATGCCCATGGAACATTCTCAAGAATAGACCATGTTCTGGGACACAAAACAGGTCTCAACCGATACCAAAAGATTGAAATTATCCCCTGCATATTCTCAGACCACAACGCTCTGAAATTGGAACTCAACCACAAGGAAAAATTTGGAAGAAACTCAAACACTTGGAGACTAAGAACCATCCTGCTCAGGAATGACTCGATAAACCAGGAAATCAAAAATCAAATTAAACAATTTATGGAGACCAATGAGAATGAAAATACAACAGTCCAAAACCTATGGGATACTGCAAAGGCAGTCCTAAGGGGGAAATACATAGCCATCCAAGCCTCACTCAAAAGAATAGAAAAATCTAAAATGCAGTTTTTATATTCTCACCTCAAGAAGCTGGAACAGCAACAGAGGGACAGGCCTAATCCACGCACGAGGAAGCAGTTGACCAAAATTAGAGCTGAAATCAATCAAGCAGAAACCAGAAGTACAGTAGAGCAGATCAACAGGACTAGAAGCTGGTTCTTTGAGAGAATCAATAAAATTGACAGACCACTGGCAAGACTTATCCAAAAGAAAAGAGAAAGGACCCAGATTATTAAAATTATGAATGAAAAAGGAGAGGTCACGACGAACACCATTGAAATTGGAAGGATTATTAGAAATTTTTATCAACAGCTATATGCCAATAAACTAAGCAATCTGGAAGAGATGGAATCCTTCCTGGAAACCTATAAACTACCAAGATTGAAACCGGAAGAAATTGATTTCTTAAACAGGCCAATTAATTATGAAGAAATTGAGTCAGTGATAAACAACCTTCCAAATAACAAAACTCCAGGCCCAGACGGTTTTCCTGGGGAATTCTACCAAACATTCAAAGAAGAAATAATACCTATTCTCCTAAAGCTATTTCAAAAAATAGAAACAGAAGGAAAGCTACCAAACTCATTCTGTGAGGCCAATATTATCTTGATCCCCAAACCAGGCAAAGACCCCCTCAAAAAGGAGAATTACAGACCGATTTCCCTAATGAATATGGACGCCAAAATCCTCAACAAGATACTTGCTAATAGAATCCAACAGTTCATTAAAAGGATTATCAATCATGATCAAGTGGGATTCATACCTGGGACGCAAGAGTGGTTCAATATTCGCAAATCAATCAGTGTGATACATCATATCAACAAGAAAAGAGTCAGGAACCATATGATCCTCTCAATCGATGCCGAAAAAGCATTTGACAAAATACAGCATCCTTTCCTGATTAAAACCCTTCAGAGTGTAGGAATAGAAGGTACCTTTCTCAATCTCATAAAAGCCATCTATGAAAAGCCTACTGCAAATATTATTCTCAATGGGGAAAAGCTGGAAGCCTTTCCCTTAAGATCAGGAACTCGACAAGGATGCCCACTCTCGCCACTATTATTCAACATAGTACTAGAAGTCCTTGCAACAGCAATCAGACGACAAAAAGGGATCAAAGGTATTCAAATCGGCAAAGAAGAAGTCAAAATGTCTCTCTTTGCAGTTGACATGATTCTCTATATGGAAAACCCAAAAGAAGTCACTCCCAAACTCTTAGAAGTTATAGAGCAATTCAGTAACGTGGTGGGATACAAAATCAATGCTCAGAAATCAGCTGCATTTCTATACACGAATAACGAGACCAAAGAAGGAGAAATGAGGGAATCCATCCTATTTACAATAGCACCAAAAACCATATGTTACCTTGGAATTAACTTAACCAGAGATGTAAAGGACCTATATTCTAGAAACTATAAATCACTCTTGAAAGACATTGAGGAAGACATAAAATGATGGAAAAATATTCCATGCTCATAGATAGGAAGAATTAACATAGTTAAAATGTCCATGCTAACCAGAGCAATCTACACTTTCAATGCTATCCCGATCAAAATACCGAGAACGTTTTTCAAAGAACTGGAACAAATAGTCCTTAAATTTGTATGGAAACAGAAAAGGCCCCGAATCTCCAAGGAACTGTTGAAAAGGAAAAACAAAGCTGGGGGCATCACAATGCTGGATTTCGAGCTGTACTACAAAGCTGTGATCACAAAGACAGCATGGTACTGGCACAAAAGCAGACACATAGACCAATGGAACCGAATAGAGAGCCCAGAAATGGACCCTCGGCTCTTTGGGCAACTAATATTTGATAAAGCAGGAAAAAACATCCGGTGGGAAAAAGACAGTCTCTTCAATAAATGGTGCTGGGAAAATTGGACAGCTACATGCAAAAGAATGATACTTGACCACTATCTCACACCATACATAAAAATAAACTCCAAATGGATGAAAGACCTCAATGTGAGACAGGAATCCATCAAAATTCTAGAGGAGAACATAGGCAGCAACATCTGTGACATTGGCCAAAGCAAACTTTTTCATGACACATCCCCAAAGGCAAGAGAAACAAAAGATAAAATGAATCTATGGGACTTCATCAAGATTAAAAGTTTCTGCACATCCAAGGATACAGTCAGAAAAACTAAGAGGCCGCCCACGGAATGGGAGAATATATTTGCAAATGACACTACAGATAAAATAAAATAAAATAAAATAAAATAAAATAAAATAAAATAAAATAAAATAAAATAAAATAAAATAAAATAAAATAAAATAAAATAAAATAAAATAAAATAAAATAAAATAAAATAAAATAAAATAAAATAAAATAAAATAAAATAAAATAAAATAAAATAAAATAAAATAAAATAAAATAAAATAAAATAAAATAAAATAAAATAAAATAAAATAAAATAAAATAAAATAAAATAAAATAAAATAAAATAAAATAAAATAAAATAAAATAAAATAAAATAAAATAAAATAAAATAAAATAAAATAAAATAAAATAAAATAAAATAAAATAAAATAAAATAAAATAAAATAAAATAAAATAAAATAAAATAAAATAAAATAAAATAAAATAAAATAAAATAAAATAAAATAAAATAAAATAAAATAAAATAAAATAAAATAAAATAAAATAAAATAAAATAAAATAAAATAAAATAAAATAAAATAAAATAAAATAAAATAAAATAAAATAAAATAAAATAAAATAAAATAAAATAAAATAAAATAAAATAAAATAAAATAAAATAAAATAAAATAAAATAAAATATAAAAAATCATTAAAAAATAAAATAAAATAAAATAAAATAAAATAAAATAAAATGTCACACTATGAAAAAAAAATTCCAGTGGCATATTTTAGTGAAATAGGACAAACACTCCTACAATTTTTATGGAATTGCAAAGACATGAATAGCTAAAGCAATCTTGAGAAAGAAGAGCAAAACTGGAAGCATCATCCTCCCTGATGTTGAACAGTATTGCAAAGCTATGGTAACCAAAACAGCATGATATTGACATAAAAAACACACAGATCAATGGAACATAATATAGAGCCCAGAAATAAAGCCACAACGATGTGGTTAATTACTTCATGACAAGGAAGCAAGAATCGATAACAAGGAAGGAAAAGTCTCTTCAATAAATGATGTTGGGTAAACTGGACAGCCACATGCAAAAGAATGCAGCTGGACCACTATCTTATACCATAGGCAAAAATTAACTCAAAATGGATTAAAGACTTGAATGTAAGACCCAAAGCCATAAAACTTCTAGAAGAAAACTTCTTCGTCTTGACAATGAGTTTTGGAATTTGACACCAAAAACAAGGGAAGAAAAGCAAAAAATAAACAACATAGACCTCAAACTAAAAACTTCTGCACACCAAAGAAAACCATCAACAAAATGCAAAGGGAAAATCCTGAATGGCAGAGGATATTTGCAAATCATATATCTAATAAGGGGTAAATATTCCAAATATGTGAAGAACTCATACAACTCAATAGCAACAAGCAAACAAACAATCTGATTAAACAATGAGCAGAGGATCTGAATAGACATTTTTCCAATGAAGATACACAGATGGCCAACAGGTTCATGAAAAGATGCTCAACATCACTAGTCATCAGGGAAATGCAAATCAGAAGCACAATGAGGTATCACCTCACTCCACTTGGAATGGTCAGTATCAAAAAGACAAAAAAGAATAAGTGTTCTTGAGGATGTGGCAAAAAGGGTATCCCATGCACTGTTGGTGGGGATGTAAATTGGGGCAGACACTGTGAAAAACAGTATAAAATTTCCTTGAAACATTAAAAATATAAATGCTCTATGATCCAGCAATTCTACTTCTGATCATTTATCTTAAGAAAACAAATACAGAAATTCAAAAAGATATGCACACCACCATTTCATGGTGGCCGTATTACAATAGCTGAGATATGGAAACAACCTATATTCATCAGTGGATGAATGGATAAAGTAAGTGTGCTGTACCAGGTGCTGTATGGAAGTTTTGAATCACTATATTGCACAAATGAAACTAAAGTAACACTGTATGTTAACTATGCTGGAATTAAAATAAACATATATATATATATATATATAGAGAGAGAGAGAGAGAGAGAGAGAGAGAGAGAGAGGAGAATAAAAAAGAATATTCTATTAGAATAGAATAGAATGTTATTTAGCCATAAAGATGAAAGAAATGTTGACAATCGTGACAACAAGGATGGACCTTGAGGGCATTATGCTCAGGGAAATAAGTCAGACAAATACAAATCAAAACCACATTGAGATACCACGTTACACCAGTTAGAATTCAAAAATTAACAAGACATGAGACAATAAATGTTGGCGAGGTTGTGGAGAAAGGGGAACCCTCTTACACTGTTGGTGGGAATGCAAACTGGTACAGCCACTCTGGAAAACAGTATGGAGGTTCTTCAAAAAGTGAAAAACAGAGCTATCCTATGACCTAGCAATTGCACTACTGGATATTTACCCCAAAGATACAGATGTAGTGAAATGAAGGGTCACATGCACCCCAATGTTCACAGCAGCAATGTCTGCATTAGCCAAAGTGTTTCCAAGATGTCCTTCAACAGACGAATGGATAGAGAAGATGTGGTTCATATATACAATGGAATATTACTCAGCCATCAGAAAGGCTGAATACCCACCATTTGTGTGACATGGATGGAACTGGAGGGGATTATACTAAGTGAAATAAGTCAAGCAGAGAAGGACAATTATCATATGGTTTCACTCATATATGGAACATAAGGAATAATGTGGAAGACTACAGGGGAAGGAAGCGAAAACTGAATGGGAAGAAATCAGAGAGGGAGACAAACCATGAGAGACTCTGGACTCTAGGAAATAAACAGGGTTACAGAGGAAGGGTGTTGGGGGACAGGGTAGTCAGGTGATGGGTATTAAGGAGGGCACGTGTGGTGATGAGAACTGGGTGTGATATGCAACTAATGAATCACTGAGCACTACATCAAAAACTAATGAGTTGTAAGTTGGCTAATTGAACATAATAAAACATAAATAAAATAAAATAAAAATACTCTTTAAAAAATAAAGGCCTCATCTCTACAAAACAAAACAAAAAGAAATAAAGAAATAAGTAAAACAGAGGAAGATAAATACCATATGATCCCATTTATGTGTGGAATCTTGAAAACAAGAACAAAACCAAACCAAGCTTGTGGATATTCAGAACAAATTGACAGTAGCCTGAGCTAGGGCATGGGGAGTGGGTGAAATGGGCAAAAGTGTGAAAAGGTACAAATTTCCACTTATAAAATGAGTAAGTCAGGGGGTGTCATGTCCAGCATGGTGACTCTTGCTAACAAAACTGCATTGTAGACTTGAAAGTAGCTAGAAGAGGGGATCTTGACAACTGTCATCATGAGAGAAAGTTTGTAAGTATATATTGAGATGGATGATAACTGAACTTGTTCTGATCACTCCGCAATATAAACAACTATTCAGTCATCGCATTATACACATGAAATTAATGCAACACGATGTCGATTATATTTTAACTCATTATCAACAGCAATAATAATAATAAATGAGGGATAGTTCATCCATAACATTGGCTCAGGTTTGATTCACAAGTATCTTGGGCCCAGGTGACTGTCAGGGGCATTCTTAGCCTATGGCATCATGATCCATAGGCTAGGCTTAAAAGGGACGATGATAAAGTCTATGTTATCCAGAAGAGCAGTTAAGGAGTAAAAAAGAATGACAATAGAGCCAACCTGGAAACAGTGATTTCATGTTTTCCTCTATGGCGAAATTATATAAATGGCCTTAAATGCCAAATGTAGCTTCATCTGTGTGAGTAATACAACTCATGATTATTCCCTTCAGGAAGTCTAGGGAAATTTTACTTGGCATGATATATGTCTTTTGAAAATAAAACATTTTTTAAGAAATCAAAGTGGTCCTGTAAAAATATGTCTGTTTTCAAATATTTCTGATTCAAAGTTGGGAAGAACTGTGGGAATGTATAAAAATGGATAAAGGGAAAAACTATATATATCAGACAGAGAAGGAAGCTTAATAAATGGATTTTTGGAAAATTGTATAGAGAAGTTGAATTCTAAGAAATGGAGATTTCTGGAAATACATAGGAGCAAATCTTACTTCACAATGATCGAAAATCATGTCCTTGAATCCTGCAGTCAAGGGCGCTTTTTCACTACCAGGACAATTGTCCCATTTATAGTTGCCCTCTTGAAAAATCTTATTAGAGCACCCTTTATGTCTCTGTTTCTCAGGCTGTAGATGAAGGGGTTCAGCATGGGAGTGACCACTGTGTACATCACTGAGGCCACTGCACTTGCGTGGGAGCTCTGGGTAGAAGCAGAGATAAGATACACACCGAGGACGGTACAATAAAATAAGGAGACAACTGAGAGGTGAGATGCACAGGTGGAAAATGCTTTATATTTGCCCTGAGCTGATGAGATTCTACGTATGGAGGAAATAATCTTAGAGTAAGAGTAAAAGATCCCGACAAGGAAACCACCAGCCAGCAACACAATTGAAACATATAGCACTGTGTCATTAAGAAAGGTATCAGAACAGGCAAGTTGGATCATTTGATTGAGTTCACAGAAAAAGTGGGGGATTTCCAAGTCTGTACAGAAGGACAACTGCAATACCATTAAGCTTTGTAATAAGGAATTCAGGGCACTCATGATCCAGGACACCAGAATCAGCAGTCCACAGAGCTGGGGGTTCATGATGACCCTGTAGTGCAGGGGGTGGCAGATGGCCACGAACCGGTCATAGGCCATCAAAGCCAGGAGAAAGTAATCCCAGCCTGCAAAGAGTACTGAAAAACAGATCTGGCTGATGCATCCTGTGTAGGTTATAACTTTGCTGTGTGTCTGTATATTCACCAGCATCTTGGGGATGGTGGTAGAGGTGAAACAGATGTCAACAAAGGACAGGTTGGCCAGGAGGAAGTACATGGGGGTATGGAGGTGGGAGTCAGAGCTGACGGCCAGGATGATGAGTAGGTTTCCAAACACTGTTATCAGGTACATGGAGAGGAAAACCGCAAATATGAGGGGCTGCAGTTCTTCATCATTTGATAATCCCAGAAGAAGAAATCCTGAAATGTGGGTATCATTGCCTGCTCCCATGTGGTGGTGTTGATGACTAGAAATTAGAAAAAATGATTAATTTTTTAACACAAATGAACATTAGTCACATGGCAGAAAAGGTATAATTACAATGACATGTGGGAAACCAATGCAGGCATAAAAGAAAGTGAATGTGGTATTATCTTTACTGGGAGTTCAGGAAGACCTAAATACAAGGTGACACTTGAAGAGAGACTTCAGGGAAATCTGCAAGGGAGACACAAGTTGATGTGTGGACATGTGTACCCTGCAGGAGAAAGAGCCAGTGGAAAGTCCCTGAGGAAGGCAGTTGTATTTAATGGATATCCAGGATGAAAAATGGAGCCAGTGTGGTCAGGAGACCAACAAGACAGAGAGTGATGAGAGGTGGTGTCAGGGAAGGTTGAGGAATGAGGTGGCCTCCCTGCTGCAGGTGAGACTTCAAGATACAGGGAGTCCTTCATTCACATGGTGTTCCTTGCACTTCATTAATTTGTGTCCATGGAATCCTGTCAATAAAAATGGATCCATTCTTTATTTCCAAGTATTGGTTAGCATCCTGGTGTCTCTATTTTAAGAGTCCAATATTGGAACACTACAGACTCCTGGGGCCATGTGACTACCAAGCTCTTCTCACCTCTAGCTACAATATTTAGGAAAGAAATGATATTAGTTAATCTCTCAACATCAAATTATCATTACCCTAACAAATATAGAAAAGTATACAAATTCCAGGTGTTAAGACTGCCATGAACATGGAACTTGGTGCTCCATTTTAATATGACTATTTTGTCCTGTATTTATAGAAGTATAAAAAACTAAGAGGTGACAGAGAAAAGGAAGATGGGGGAGAAAGGTCTAACAAGCCCAGGGTCCCTGAGAGATCCTGATGACGAGAAAGCTTCCCTGGTTCTGGCTGCATTCTAACCCTAGGTATACCTCTGTGATGCTCAGAATAATTAAAAAAGCAGTATAAACCAATACTTCAAAAGCAAAGAGTGATATATTTATGGTGACAAGACACCTTAATGTATGAATATCCACTAGAAATATGAGTAAAAGGAACAATTCCATAATGGACAAGTGGAAATACACAATTTACAAAAATAGTGGGGATTTATCAAGATGAAATTGTACATTTGAGAAGAATGAGTATTCTGTTGTTTTAGGGTGGATGTTCTGTATATATCTATGAGGTCCAGCTGGTTCAGTGTGTCATTCAAAGCTCTTGCTTCTTTGTTGATTTTCTGCTTAGATGATCTGTCTATTGCTGAGAGTGGAGTGCTGAGGTCTCCTACTATTAACGTATTATTATCAATATGTCTCTTTATTTTGGTTAAGAGTTGGCTTATGTAGCTGGCTGCTCCTATGTTGGGGACATAGGTATTTATAATTGTTAGACCCTCTTGTTGGATAGACTCTTTAAGAATGATATATCTCTAACTACAGTCTTTAGCTTAAAATCTAATTTGTCTGATACTAGAATGGCTACCCCAGCTTTCTTTTGAGGTCCATTGCCATGAAAAATGATACTCTATACCCTCACTTTCAGTCTGGATGTATCTTTAGGTTCAAAATGAGTCTCTTGGGGCACAGCGGTTAAGCGTCTGCCTTAGGCTCATTGCGTGATCCCGGCATTGTGGGATCGAGACCCACATCAGGCTCTTCCGCTATAAGCCTGCTTCTTCCTCTCCCACTCCCCCTGCTTGTGTTCCCTCTCTCGCTGGCTGTCTCTATCTCTGTCGAATAAATAAATAAAATCTTAAAAAAAATGAGTCTCTTATAGACAGCAAATGGATGGGTTGTTTTTTTTATCCAATCTGCAACCCTGTGTCATCCATGCGTGCATTTAGGCCATTCACGTTGAGAGTGATTATTGAAAGATATGATTTTATTGCCATCATGTTCCCTGTGAAGTCCTTGTTTCTATAGATTGTCTCTGTAAATTTCTGGTCTATATAACTCTCAGATTCTTGCTCCTTTTATAGAACCCCCCTTAATATTTCTTGCAGGGCTGGCTTGGTGATCACGTATTCTCTCAGTTTCTGCCAGTCTTGAAAGCTCCTTGTCTCTCCATCCATTCTGAATGACAGCCTTGACGGATAAAGTGTTCTTCGCTGCATGTTCTTCTCATTTAATACCATGAATATGTCTTGCCAGCCCTTTCTGGCTTGCCAGGTCTCTGTGGACAGGTCTGATGTTATTCTGATGCTCCCTCCTCTGTATGTAAGAAGTCTCTTCCCCCTCGCTGCTTTCGAGCTTGTTTCCTTTGATCTAAGATTTGTGAATTGTATTATATCTTGTGGCATCGGTCTGTTCTCATTGATCTTGGGAAGGGTCCTCTCTGCCTCTTGGACACGAATGCTTGTTTCCTTCCCCAGATTAGGGAAGTTCTCAGCTACAATTTGCTCCAATATGTGTTCTAGACCCAGCAACTGCACTATTAGGTTATTTACCACAAAGATAAAGATGTAGTAAAAAGAAGGGCCAAATGCACACTAATATTCATAGCAGCAATGTCCACAATAGTCAAACTGTGGAAGGAGCTGAGATGCCCTTCAACAGATGAATGGGTAAAGAAGATGTGGTCCATATATACAATGGCTATTACTCAGCCATCAGAAAGGATGAATACCCACCATTTGCATCAACATGGATGGAACTGGAGGAGATTATGCTAAGTGAAATAAGTCAAGCAGAGAAAGACAATCATCATATGGTTTCACTTATATTTGGAACATAAGGAATACCATAGAGGACATTAAGAGAAGGAAGGGAAAAATGAAAGTGTGAAACAGAGGGGGAGATGAACCATGAGAGAATATGGACTCCGGGAAACAAACAGGGTTTCAGAGGGGAGGGGGGTGGAAGGATTGTGTAACCAGGTGATGGGTATTAAGGAGGGCACGTATTGTGTTATATGCAAAAATGAACCATGGAACACTACATCAAAACTAATGAAGTACTGTTTGGTGACTAACATGACATAATAAAATTTTTTAAAAAGATGAAATTATAAAGGACTTTTCTAAATGATAATAAGTGTAAAATTTTGGAATCAGTGAATGAGTTTTGATTCATGTATTTACCACATATTAGCTGTTTGAATTTGGGAAGACAACCAATTCATTTTAAAATGTTAATATTCTCACCAGAATATTGGGGGTAGGGTATCCATCCTCCTTGGGTGGTCGGCAGATTGAGTTTGTATATGTAAAAAGTAAGGCATAGTTCCTTACTGTTAGTATATGAATGGTTATTTTCTTTGTTCAGTCATCTCTGTACATGTGTGTGTACGTACATTTGGATTTGTGTGTTTGCAGGTGCATACATGCTTGATCATAATGTGAATGCATGCTTAATGTGTACAATAAAAAAATTGGAATCCACTGCAGAAAGGAAAAGAATGGTTTTAATAGATGACATGTGCCTGCTAATGTGGGAAAAACAGTATGAATGAAGAGTTCATCAGAAGACCAGGTTGCAGAGGGAAAAGGCAGTCAGTGTGGGTGCTGAGGTTACATCAGAGTCCAGGGACCCCTGCTGACTGCTCCATTGGCCGCATCGTGGGGTCCACGTCAGGCCCCTGATCTAATTGTCATTTCTGTCCCCATGTCATGTTTATTTGACCACACTTGTTTTATGTGTCCAGAGAGTAGATGAAGGTGGCTCTTCTCCTACTTTCCTTGGTGGCATTCTTTCCTTTGTTATCTTAGGCTTTGGGGTTTGATCTTTGTTTGGCACAAAATCCAATGGGTACATGCCAGTCCTGCTTCTCTGTTCCTTGTCTGCCATGCAGAAACCTCCCCAGATCATACTCTGTAAAATCTGGCATGTTCCATGACAATCTACCCTCCTTTGTATATGATTTATCCTTGAAGACCCTGTGTCATATGATCACTTAGTTCCCGTTCTCCATTATAACATATGATCCAAAGGAGAAGTGGCCTCATCTGCTTTGTTCCTGTCTTTGAGTTCACAAAGGTGTGCATTTGTATAGAAACATGTTTTAGGAAAATGAGAATTCATTAAATAGAGAGAATGGTGGGGAAAATAAGATCATGTTAAATATGGTGGATTCAAATAACTGTCTTCAACAAAACTGAACAATAATCTAATACTAACATCTTACAGAGAAGATATACAATAGTAAAAATCACATTAACAGGGGTCTCTAATTTAGCATGAAATGGCTAAAAGCTTGGAAATCAAAGAATAGGAAAATACACTCTTTAAACAGAGTGCAGGAAGCAGTAGCTCAAGTTATAATTTGATTGTATGTGACCATAAATAGACTCAATCATGTACTGTATGGTGACTAACATAATATAATAAAAAATATTATTATAATAAAAAAATCATGCTTATGAAAAAGATGCAGGGGATCTTTAGTTGAAGAGGAAAGAACCTGTTTCACATAACAACAGGAGGTGATTGCTATTTAAAAAAATAAAAACAAAAAAAAAGATCTAATTCGAGAATATAAAATGGTAGAAATAACAACAATTAGACATGCAATAAGATGGCAGTAAGTGTAAAAAGCAGTTCTTAATTACTAAGGATGCAGAAGAATTTCAACTTTTAAAAGCAATGAGGGGAACACAATGTGACCAACTGATAGATTTGACCACGCAAAATACACAGGCTCTCACTTGATCCCATACATACATCTACACACACTACAAGGATTAAGTGGCCAACAGCAAACCTGGTGAAAAAATCACCATTCTTTGCTTATGAGAATACAATCAAAACACAATAAAAACACACAGATCCCAGTACATGAAAGCAATGGACTTGCAAAAACAATTTGTATATCTGAAGTAAATGGCCAACAAAGTTAAAAATATATTCAGCCTCCTTGGTAATAAAATAGTTGCAAAATCATGCTCCTTGGCATATCCCTTTATGCATATTAAGTACATTTTCCCCCTAGTGAATACCAATGGGAGACTTGATACTGTGAAATGTATCTCTCAAAAACTGCCATCACAGGTAGTATTACCCTCCATGGGCCTGGATCCTTCTAATAAATACAGAACAACTAAATGCACCCCATCTGAAAAATTTTAAAAATACTCTCACTCCAATGCTCACACTTCCAAGCTTTATACTCTGTTTTCCTGCTCCCCTTAGGTGCAAACTGCTTCATTGTGTTCTAATTTCACTGGAATCACTTTATGTCCCTCATTCCTTCCTCTGTCCCATCCAACTGGACTTTGATTCCCACCATGTACTGTGATCCCTGTATTGCTGAGTCCAATGAACACTTCTTTTTAAGATATATTAAATGCAATATTTTTAACCTTAGTAGTCAACCCAGCAAACAAACATGCAATTTCTTGGCTCTTGGATAGGCTGGTTAGGCTCTCAGATGACCTCAGGTAAAGTGTCTCAGGTTCCACTCTCTCTGATCCATTCCTGAAATTCCTGTTGAGCTCTCAGACTCACCTGGGTGGGGACTATAAGATGAAAGTCTCTGTGTAGGGGTCCAAATTCCTCCCTGGATGTTTAATGATGGAAACTCAAGCCTGCTTACAGACAGGACAGCAGGAAGCAGTGAAGCATGGGTCCCCCAGCCAGACTTAGGAACACAAAAGCAAAAACCATGCCCTTTTTTGCACAAGGATGCAACATGGCGATGGACTGCAGTGGAGGAGATATTAGAGCTCCCTATGTCTGCTCTTTAAGTACTGTTTCCTTTGTAATCCCATCTCTGAGGATATTATTTCCCTGTGGGCCACTGGTCTGGGCAGAAAGGAAATGTTTGCCAACCGATTCTTTTCCCTGGAGACCAGATTAGAAGTCAGGTGAATGCAGTTTTTCTTACTTCTTCTCCATGTTCTTGCCTGACCTCTAGAGCTCTAACTATTTCCATTTTATCCTCATTTTGAGTTCATGTTTTCTCTAAATCTAAGACTGAGGAATCTGTTTAACCAGGTCTCACGGTCCTCCAAAGTATTATGTTATGGTCGAAGAGCTCTCCTAATATCTCTAGAAACATGCTACTCCCCTCTTCAACGACAGGGATGCATTAATTAGCTATGAACATTTTGGTGCTGTGCTCTTGTCTTCATGATGCTTTCGACTATTCAACCAGGTGAATCATGCTGATAATACAAATTAAGAGCTGTCATTTAGTGCTCCATTTTAAAAAGTGTGTTAATTATGACATATTTAGATCGTTTTATGCACCATACCCTGAGCTGAGAATCCTATGTGGATTTTTTATTTCATATTTACGAAAGTCCACTCTGTAAGGTCTGTACTATAATGAACCTTAATCCACACTTGCACAAGTGGGGCTCAGAAGTGTGAAATGAGCTATCTTAGTTATGAGCTGAGGGAAGGATGATCTTTGACTGGAACTCCACCAAGATATGTCCAGTTCTCATGCTCTAGATCAGTGGTTCTCAGCCAGGGGCCATTTTGCCTCCAGACAGCACTTGACAAGATATGGAGAAATCTCTTGTTGTCATAAGTAGGGACATACTACTGGCACCTATTGGCTTGAGCCCAGGAATGCTGCCCCATATCCCACAATGCACAGGATGGCCCCCACTACAAAGAATTATCTAGCACAGATGTCAACAGTGGAGAAGTTGAGAACAGTATTCTAGACCAGAACTTCTCTAACATTAACGTGTATATGAATCACTTGAGGATCCTGTTCAAATTCAGATCTGGTTTGGCAGGATGTGGGTGAGGCTCAGAGATCCTATAATTATAACTGCTTCCCAATTGTTACTGATGCCACCAGTCCTGGTCTGTGGACCAATCTTTGAGTACTAAGGCTGTGGTTCAGTGTTTGAGTCAGGGAGAGTTGTTTCTAGACCTTCTCTACCAGGAATCCTCATGCTCCTCTCAGGTCTGATCTTAGCTGGTCACATGATGGACTCAGTAGGTGAGCTTGCACATGTTCAAGTTTATGCCGGCCTCTTGAGGATTTCCCTCTTGAGCTGTGCTGCCTCAGGGGAGGGATGGAGCCAGATGGAAGAGATGCATAGGACAAGGTGAGAGGAAAGGG
This sequence comes from Ursus maritimus, assembly GCF_017311325.1. Lineage (NCBI taxonomy): Eukaryota > Metazoa > Chordata > Mammalia > Carnivora > Ursidae > Ursus > Ursus maritimus. The sequence goes on along the minus strand of NW_024426341.1, from coordinate 1,075,254 downwards.
TGTGGAGCTTCCATGCCTTCTCCAGGTTTGCCACTCTACCATCTCCATGTGTTCACCAACCTGGAAGCTCTCTGAACCATCCTTTTGGGTTTTATGGAAGCTTCATGATATTGATATGATTGATTAAATCATTGTCCATTGGTGATTAGACACCATCTCTAGCCCCTTTCCCATCCCAAGAGGTCAGGGGGTGGGTCCTAACATTCTAGTCCTCTAACCACATGGTTTGTCCCCTGGCAAGCAGCCTCTCTCCTTAGGTGCTTTCCCAAAGTCACCTCGTTAACTTAACAAAAGACATCTTTATGGCTCTCATCACAGGAAATTCAAAGTTTGAGAAACTCTGCCAGAAATGGGGATGAAGACCAAATCTATATTTTTTAGTATAAATCACAAAATCATAGTTATAACTGTAGTACTAGTTGAAGCCTTTCTGTTTGTTTTTTTTTTATTTAATTTTTTATTATGATATGTGAGTCACCATACAGTACATCATTAGCTTTTGATGTAGTGTTCCATGGTTGAAGCCTTAACTGGAATGTTGTCACTATGATTCCAGTTCTCAAACGCAGGCACAGTGGTTCTCATCCGGGCATGATATTGTCTTTGAGGATATTTGGGGCCATGTTTGAAGGAATGCAACTAAACATTTATATTCATTGAGACAGCATCTGACACAAATATTTATCCAGCTGCAAGCATCAACAGTTAGAAGGTGAGAAATATGATTCTAGACCAGCATTTGTATACCTTTGTTGTGCATACAAATCACCGACATTTGGAGTTAAAATGCAAATTCTGATTCATCACGTGTCCAGTGCCCAGGGACTCTGCATTTCTAATAAGCTCCCAGGTGATGTTGATGCTACAGGTCCTGGTCTGTGGGGCACAGTTTGAGAACAAGGCTGTCTACCTGTTTTAGAATCACACATATTTATCTTTAGGTCTTCTCCACTAGGATTCTTCTGTGTTTATAATTTTGAAAGAAAAGTTTTTCCCATAACTCTATAGGTGTTGATAAATTCTGTGTTCAATTCTTTTTAATTTTAATTTAAAAATATTTTAGGGAGAGGGACAGTAGGGAAGGAGTGGAGGGAGAGGGTGAGGGAGACATCTCCCTCAGACCCATTTCAGGCTTCTGATTTTCTAGAAACATAGGATAAATCTTTGTTTTAAGCCACTCATATGGTCATTTGTTAAAGCAGGAATCAAATATAGACATTTGTTCAGAAAAATATTGTTTGTAGAAATGGAGTTTGAACCTTTCAACTCATTCAGTGAACTTCCCTTCAGGAAAGGCATTTGGTATTGAAATCCCACCAAAATGGAAGGGGAAAATTAGCTTTAGTTTGGACATATTCTGCCCCATTAGCTGGACAGTGATTTCCCACTGAATAAATGCAAATGTGGTTTTGGCTCTGAGACCTTTGAAGAGCTGAGATTTTTAAAAAATGCCTTATTAAAATTAAGGTCTCCCATCCAAGTACTAACCAGGCCCTGCTAAGCTTCTGAGATCCAACAGGATTGGGCATGTTCAGGGTGGTGTGGCCATGGCATAATGAGCATTGTGTATTATATAAAACTGATGAATCACAGATCTGTACCCCAAAACAAATGACACAACATATGTTAATTAATTGAATATAAATTTAAAAAATTAAAAAAGAAAAAATATGTTTGCATATTAAAATAAGATAAAGGTCACCCATTCTATTTTAATTGTTTGTGTCAAAATTCTACATTCTTTCTCTTTTATGTTGATTCAAATTTTTATCCTTTAATATGTATCCCCTCCAACTTTCAGGTTTTCTTTCAACACAGTAGATGAGATGTAAATAAGTCTCTGTGTATCTACATAAATGTGGGTGAATGTGTTTATTTGAGAGAAAGATGAATACAAATGTACACACACGTAAACGTACTCACACTCCTAAACTTGCACATCTTCTTTGGACTCAACAAAGTGCTTCTACACGTTTATTTCAGAGGACTGTAATAAAGACAGTCTTAGGATTCCTTCCAGGTAACCAAGAGAGGCTGGAAGGACATGCCTCTTGCACAAAAGATGTGACCCGAATCACATGACTGAACAGGAATTCAATCTCTCTAACGAGTCATCCTTTGATCCTGAGGATATATATGGATGATATAGAATGGATGATATTGACGTTGTTCAATCATTGCCCATTTCCTGGTTATGACAAAGTTTAGAAAAGAGGAGATATTTTATTTGGAGCAGAGGATAGAGTCTTATTTCTATGCAGCAGAAAGCAGAAGACGATTCAGTAAAATACCATGAATATGCCAACCATTCTTCTACCCGAGTGGGGAAAATCCGACTCTTCTATGTGGACATCAAACTCCACATTCAATGAGTAGATGGACAACATAAAATGGAATATTTTGTTCTGTAATACAAATTATAATTTCAAGTTTCCTTCATCCTATTTAAGATCTTCCCTGGCTCAAAGGCCATATGAAATTAATATATTTATTCTAATATAAATTTCTATGTAGACTCCACTTGGAGAGTTGTACTTGGTAATCATTTTGCCAATTAGTGTGGTAGGTACAGTGGACACAGCTGCATAGAAGGACATGATCCTAATAAGGAGAGTGGAACTCAGTCACTACCTACAGGAAAGACTATAAGTTAGTCTACATTGTGAGGATGAGCAGTGAAGGCAGTGAGGTACAAAGTATTGATGTAGACAAAAGTGAAAAAACTGGGATCTCATATTTTCCTTTAATGTAAAATTATATAAATGTCCTTCATTATCAAACTAGTTTCTTCTTTTTTTATTTTTTATTTTTATTTTTTAATTTTTTTAATTATATTATGTTAGTCACCATACAGTACATCCCTGGTTTCTGATGTAAAGTTCGATGATTCATTAGTTGCGTATAACACCCAGTGCACCATGCAATATGTGCCCTCCTTACTACCCATCACCAGTCTATCCCATTCCCCCCGCCCCTCCTCTCTGAAGCCCTCAGTTTGTTTCTCAGAGTCCATAGTCCAAACTAGTTTCTTCTTAATAAATACTACGACTCATGACTATCCTTTTAGTAAAATAAGAGAAAATTACTTGGGGTGACATATGTTCTTTGAGTAGAAAGTACTCTTATGAAAATCACAGTAACCTATGACATAAATGGGAATCTCCAAATATTTTTGTTCAAGGCTGGAAAAATCTTCGAAAAAGTAGGAAATGGACAAAGAGGAAAACTGTCTGTATATCAGACAGAGCAGAAGCCTAATAAAGTGAGTTACTTAAATGCATGGAGAAGTTGAATTCAAACAAATGAAAATGCCAGGAAATAAATAAAAGGAACCTATTCTACTTTCACAGCCTGACAGAAGAATGACAGTTCCTGGCTCTGAAGCTTGAGCCGTACAATCAGGGGCACTTCTTCAGACCCAGAATGATTGGCCTTTACATCACTGGAAGCCCAATGATTCTTTTCAGAGCCCTCTTTATGTCTCTGTTCCTCAGGCTATAGATGAAGGGGTTCAGCATGGGGGTGACCACCGTGTACATCACCGAGGCCACTGCAATTGCGTGGGGGCTCTGGGGAGCAGCAGAGCTAAGGTACACTCCTAGGCTGGTACAATAAAATAAGGAGACAACTGAGAGGTGAGATGCACAGGTGGAAAATGCTTTATACTTGCCTTGAGCTGATGATATTCTATGTATGGAGGAAACAATCTTAGAGTAAGAGTAAAGGATCCCAGCAAAAGGACCCCCAACCAGCAGAGCAGTTGCAAAATAAATCACCAAGTTGTTAATAAAAGTGTCAGAACATGCAAGTTGGATGACCTGATTGAGTTCACAGAAAAAGTGGGGGATTTCCAAGTCTGTACAGAAGGCCAGCTGCAACACCAGTAAGTTTTCTAACAAGGAATGCAAGAAACTCAGGATCCAGGACACCAGAACCAGCAGTCCACAGAGCCAGGGGTTCATGATGACCGTGTAGTGCAGGGGGTGACAGATGGCCACAAAGCGGTCATAGGCCATCACAGTCAGTAGAAAGATTTCTAATCCTGCAAAAAGCATGAAAAAATACATTTGTGTGATGCAGCCTGAATAAGTGATCACTTTGCTCTGAGTCTGGGTGTTCACCAGCATCTTGGGGACGGTGGTGGAGGTGAAACAGATATCTGCAAAGGACAGGTTGGCCAGGAAGAAGTACATGGGGGTGTGGAGGTCGGAGTCAGAGCTGACGGCCAGGATGAGAAGCAGGTTTCCAAACACAGTGATCAGGTACACGGAGAGGAAAAGCCCAAATATGAGGGACTGCAGTTCTGGCTCTTGTGAAAAGCCTAGAAGAAGAATCTCTGACATTTGTGTATCATTGCATGATTTCATTTGGTGGAGATGACTACCAGGAAGGCAAAAAAAGAAAAAAAAAACCAAAATGATAATTTTCAAACCTATGGTCTTCATTTATTTATTTATTACCCTTTATTATTTTTAATTTTTAAGTTTTTATTTAAATTCCAATTAGCTAACATACAGTGCAATATGAGTTTCATGTACAGAATTTAGTGATTCAACACTTCCATACATCACTCTGTGCTCATCACAAGTACCCTCCTTCATCCCCACAATCTATTTCATCCAATCCCCCCACCCACCTCCCATCTGATAACCAGTAGTTTGTTCTCTAGAATTAAGACTCTGTGTCTTGGTTTCCTCTCTCTCTCTCTTTTCCCCTATGATCATTTGTTTTGTTTCTTAAATTCCACATATCACTGAAATCATATGGTAATCATCTGTCTCTGACTGATTTATTTTGTTTATCCTAATAAACTCTAGTTCCTTTCACATTGTTGCAACAATATTTTATTCTTTTTTATGGCTGAGTATTATTCCTTTGTATACATATACTACTTCTTTTTTATCCGTTCATCAGTCAGTGAACACTTGGATGGTTTCCACAGTCTGGCTATTATAGATAATGCTGGTAAATGTTATCTTTTTGAATTTGTATTTCTGTATTCTTTGGGTACTTTGTATTCTCTGGCAGTGATTATGGGATCATAGGGTAGTCCTATTTTTCACTTTCTGAGACTCCTCCATACTGTTTTCAACAGTGGCTATATCAGTTTGCATTCCATACAACAGGGCAAGGAGGTTCCCTTTATCCATATCTCAACAATAAAGGTTGTTCCTTGTGGATTTTTTTTAACCATTCTGACAGCTTGAGATGATACCTCATTGTAGTTTTGACTTGTAGCAAATGGGCATTGTTAACAGAGTGACATGCTAAAATTAATATTTTGAAATTAAGATATATATTTCTCTATATATTATTATTTCTATATATATTACTATATATATATATTTCTATATATATTAATTTTACAGATCTGATCCCATTTACGAAAAGTTACCTAACATCTTTGATTAGAAATTCCTGTCCATTCAGCCTTTTCCCTAAGAAGTGATATAGTATAATTTTAATGAGAAATGCTTTCCTGCATTTAAGGGATGTATGTTGAGTGCTGACATTTTCTAGGCAAAGAGCAAAGGGTGTTGAGATAGAAAACTTCATACATCTTGGGGTAAATACCTAGGTGTGCAAATGCTGGATCATATGGTAGTTCTGTTTTTAACTTTTTGAGGAACTCCATACTGTTTTCCCGAGTGGCTGCACCAGCTTGCATTTCCACCAACAATGCAAGAGGGTTCCCCTTTCTCCACTTCCTTGCCAACATCTGTTGATTCTTTTGTTAATTTTACCTATTCTCACCGTTTGAGGTGATACCTCATTGTAGTTTTCATGTGTATTCCCCTGCTGATGAGTGAAGCTGAGCATCTTTTCATGTGTCTGTTAGCCATCTGGATGTCTTCTTTGGAGAAGTGTCTATTCGTATCTCTGCACTTTTTTTTTTTTACCTGGATTATTTGTTTTTTGGGTGTTGAGGTTGATAATTTCTGTATATATTTTGGATACTAACCCTTTATTATATGTCATTTTCAAATATCTTCTCCCATTCTGTAGGTTGCACCACTAGGTATCTACCCAAGTGTACAAAATTACTAATTCAAAGGAGCACATGCACCCTAATGTTTATAGCAGCATTAATATATATATATTACTCAAACATTAAAAGGAATGAATGACATCGTCCCATTTGCAATGACCAGGATGGAGCTAGCGCATAGTCTGCTAAGTGAAATAAGTCAGCGAGAGAAAGACAAATACCATATGATTTCACTCATGTTTTGTTTCTTAAACTCCATAACTTAAGAAACAAAACAAATGAACACGGGGGGGGGGAGGAGAAAAGAGAGGCAAATCAGGAAAGAGACTGCTAGCTATAGAGAACAAACTGAGGGTTGTTGGAGGCAGGTGGATGGGGGGAGAAATAGATGATGGGGATGGAGGAGGGCACTTGTGGTGATGAGCACCAGGTGATGTATGGAAGTGCGGAATCACTACATTCTGCACCTGACACTACTATCACACTGTATGTTAACTAATGGGAATTAAATAAAAACTTGGAAAAACAAATAAGAAAATTCCATACAATCCAATTATGGAGAAAGAATACACATACACATATATATTTACATGTATTTATACATATAAATATATATAAATCATATACATGTCAGAGAGTTACAGGTGCTATAAAGGGGAGAAAAAGTCAGCATAAAAAGCACTGAATGGGGACAGTGCTAAATTTTAATAGGAGTTCAGGAACACCTGCAAAGAAGGTGACATTTTAACAGAGGTTCCAGAAAGACTGAGCAGAAAGCAGGAGGATATCTGGGGGAGATGTTTGCCCAGGAGGGAAAAGAGAGCAAAGGCCCCACAGAAGACACTTACTGCAGATCTGCAGATCTCAACATGCAGTCAGTGTGCTGAGGGAATGAGCAAGGGGAGAGAGATGACAGGTGGTGGCAGAGAATGTTGAGGACCGAGGTGGCTTTCCTGCTACTGTTGGGACTTCAAGACACAGGGAGTCCTTCCTTCACATGCTGTTCTTTGCTTCTTATTAATTGTGTTCCAAGGTATTCTGTAAATAGGGATAGATCCCTTCCTTATTTCCATCTGTTGGTGAACACTCTGGCATTTAAGGGTCCCATATTGGAGTATATGAACTCGGGTACCATTGCCCTGAGGACTGCTCATGCCCCACAACACACACACACACACACACACATCGTTGGCTCACACATGAACACAGTACAGTATGGCCTCCTGCTGCTATGTTACTCTCATGCTTTTCCTGCCTTTAGCCACAATACTGTTGAAGGAAGTGGTAGAAGGCAAGCTGTCAACACGAGATTACCTTTACCCTGAAGACTGTGTGAACAGTACTTAAAATCTAGTTAGTAAAGCCTCTACTGGACGTAAAAACACTGGGCTCCATTTTAATCAGATCACATTGTGTCCTGCATTTAAATAAACTTTAAAAAATGATTCAAAAAACACAAAGAGGAAAGAAATGGACGCAAGAGGTAAAGGAGATCTAATAAGCTCAGGAGGTCCCTGAGAGACTGATAAGCAGAAAGCCTCCCTGGTTCTGGCAGCATTCCAGCCCCAGTCCACATCCCCTTGCTGCCCAGGATGATTAACAATGCAGAAAAATAATAATATATCTAAATATGAATGGAGTGGTATTTTTAAGATAGCAAAACATTTTACTAATTGAATATCTCTCTAGGAGAAAAAAGTGCGAAGGGAATAAACTGCAATTTACAAGAGAAAATACACAATATAGGACAATAGAAGGGGATTTTTAAAGATAAAATAATAAAAGACTTTCCCTAAAGATTTAAATGCAAAACTCTTGAAATCGGACAACTGGGTATTGAATGTCAGATCTACCACATATAAAATGCTTAAGCTTGGGAGAGACAACCAATCTGTTCCAAACGTGAACATCCTCACTCAAATACTGGAGATAGCAGCACCCTTCCTCCTAGGGTGGCAGACAGCCTACCTCAGTATATGTAAAAAGCTTACAGTACAGTTCCTTCCTGTGAGCAAATACGTGATTATCACTGGTGAAGAGATTTGCCTGAGTTTCATCTACCTCACAAAGTCGCCATGGTTTCCACGCCTCTTGGTAATGAAGTATTACAAAGTAAAGCAATTAGCATATCCCTTTTTGCATGCGAAATGTATGTCTCAGGAACTGCTGTTGCAAGGGAACAGTTACCTGCATGGGTCTGGGGCTTTCTATAAATACAGAATACGCTCAAAAACATCACATCTTTAAAAGTTCACCGCACATGCCTCTAAGCCCAATACTCTGTTTTCCTGCTCCCTTAGCACAAACTCCTTGAATATGTTCTAATGTCACTGGAACCACTTTAGGTCCTCCCTTTCCCTCCCCCTCCGCATCCAACTGCACTTCCACTCACACCACGTGTCATCAACAATGATGCCTGTATTGCTGAGTCCGAAGGACACTTCTCTTTTGAACACATTATATAAGTAGTTATAAATGAGTCTATCTCGTCTCAGGTGACCTCAGGACATGTTCTCAGGTTCCATTCTCTCTGACCCTTTCCTGAAATACCTGCTGAGCTCTCAGACTCACCTGGAGGGGTCTATAAGATGAAAGTCTCCGTGTGGAGGTGCCATTTCCTCCCTTGGTGGTTGATGATGGAGACCGAACCTCTGTTCCCAGACAGGGCAGCAGGAAGCAGTGAAGCATGGGTCCCCCAGCCAGACTTAGGAACCCAAAAGCAACAACCATGTCCCGGCCAGTCCAAGGATCCATGTGCTGACGTTCTACAGCAGAGGAGATATTTACAGCTCCCCGTGTCTGCTCATTAAGCGCTGTTTCCATTGTTACTCCCTCCTCAGAGCACTTCATTCCCTGTGGGCCACTGGTCTGGACAGAAAGGAAACTTTTCCTGCTGAGACTCTGTTCCTGGGAGACCAGAGTAGAACTCAGGTGAATCTAGTTTTGTGTTTCTCATTGTCATGAACTTGCCTACCTTCCAGAGGTCTAACCTCCTTGCACTGTCCCTTAACCTTGAGATGATATTGAATTTATTTAGTTGAGGGTTTACTTTACCATTTATAGCTTTGGGGTGATGTTAATAAATAAGCCAAGTGATCCTCTTCATGTGTGGTTTGGAAAGAAAAGTCTCAGTAGTGAACTTGCAGTCTGAAATAAATTCTGTTTTTGATTCTTCAAGGTGAGGGCCCCTGAGTTGATATCAAATATACCTCTGAAAAAGACTTTTAGTAGCAGAATAACGTCCCCAAAAGATTTCCACATCATAATCAATAGAATCTGTGATTATGTGTTGTGTCATGACAACAGAGAATTAAAATTGCAAATGGTATTAACACTTGCTAGTCAGCGGACCCTAAGAAAAAGTTATTCTGATAATCAGGTGGGCTCAATAGGTCACAAGCATTCTCCAAATGTGGAAGAGGGAGGCAGAAGACCTGGAGTCAGAGAGAGATCTCCAGATGCTATGTTGCTGGCTTTGAAGATAAAGGGAGGGCACATGAGTCAGGGAGTACAGGTGGATCTAAAGCTGGAATAGGCAAGAAAACCTATTCTCCCCAGACCTCCAGGATGAACTCCTCTCTGCAGATAGAGTGATTTTACCCCATGGAGACCTATTTCAGACTTCTGACTTCGAGAAATATCAGAAAATAAATTGATTTGTTTTAAGGAAGCAGCATGGTCATTTGTTACAATCACAACAAAAATCTAATCTTAACATTTATCCAATAACACTTTGTTGAAGGGAAATGAATTCAGCCTTGGATCTCTTTCCTTTATATTATCTTGGATAAGGATTTTTGGTATTGAAATCCCACTTTAAGTAGAACAAGGAATCTGAAGTCACTTTGGAGTTGTTCAACCCAAATAGCTGGTACAGAAAAATCTCCCATGCCATGAACCGTGCTGACTCGCCGACACTAAGGCAGAGAAATTGAATCATTAATGCCACCTGTTCTATTTTAAATATTTGGGTCCAAATTTCTTCATAATTTTACATGCATATTTATCCAAATGTTCATTCTTTTCACTCATATATTTTCTCACTTTCTCTCAGGTTTCCTTGTGATAAAAAGATCATGTAATAATGAGTCTGTGTGTGTGCATATGAGTGTCCATATTTACATGAATGAAAAATTTGTATAAACACCCACACACATATATCATAAACCTCCCCACTGAACAATTTCTTAGGAATCTACAAAATATGACCCCACATTTGTTTATTCTTACAGTATCCCTCTGAAATTAGTTTTATTATCCCATTTATCTTCAGAAATAAGAAAACTGAGGCTCAGAAGCATTAAATTTTCATAAGTTATAGAATCAAGTAGTTAAAGCTTATTGTGCACTTTCTGGAATTACATACAAACAGAATCATTCAGAATATTCTCCTAAATTTTGTCCAACTCCTTTAATGCAACAAACTGTATACATTATTTAAAAAAATATTATTTTATTAAAGTATAGTTGATGCACAGTGTTACACTAGTTTCCAGTGTACAACATAGTGCTTCAGCCAACAACTCTTTATGTTATGCTGTGCTCACCACAAGTGTCAAACTGTATCCTTTAAATAGGTACAGTTTATTATATATATAATCATACTTCAGTGATATAACTAAAAGGTAAAAGTCTAGTGGAGCATGGCTTAGGTAGGATATAGAACACTGGTATAGCTGATCCACATTGAAGAGTGATGGCAGATATATCTTCAACTATAAAGAAAGCAAAGTGTGTATATGGATATTGTATCAATGAAATTAAATTAAGGCAATTCACATTTGGTACATCTGCTCTTAATCACTATCAGGTACTAATTTTATATTCAAAGTACTATTTCCCAAAGAACAAAGCCAATGTGAGTAAAAGAAAGGAAATAATAAAAATCAGAGCAGAAATACATGACACAGAGACAAAAAATGGAAAAATTCAATGAAACCAAGAGCTGGTTTTTTGAAAAGACAAACAAAATTGACAAACCCTTACCCACACTCTTTTAAAAAAGAGAGAGAAAGGAGACAAAGAAATAAAATAAAAAAAGAGAGGAGAAGGAACAAAGGATACCTTAGAAATGCAATTATAAGACAATATTATGCTAATTGAAATAAATCAATCAGAGAAAGACAATTATCGTGTGGTTTCACTCATATGTAGAATATAAAAAATAGTGCAGAGGGTCATAGGGGATGGGAGGGAACACTAAATGGGAAGAAATCAGAGAGGGAGACAAATCGTGAGAGACTTTTGACTCCGGGAAACAAACTGAAGGTTGTGGGTAGGGAGGAGGGTGGGGGGATGGGGTAACTGGGTAATGGGCAGGCAGTAAGGAGGACACTTGATGTGATTAGTACTGAGTGTTATACACAACTAATGAATCATTGAACATTATATCAAAAACTAATGATGTACTCAGTATATGTTGGCTAATTGAATTTAAATTTTAAAAATTATGTTATGAAAAAGAATATGTCTACAAAGTGGATAACCTAGAACAAATGGATAATGTCATAGAACACAGTTTTCCAAAATGGAACCAGGAAAAGATAGAAAATCTAAACAGACCAACCGTAGGTAACAAAATTTAATTGATAATCGAAAAACCACCTAAAAGTTCAGTCTACCGTACTATTAAAGAAGAGTTAATACTTATTCTCCTCAAACTATTCCAAAACACAGAAGAGGAAGGAAAGCTTTCAAATACATTGTATGAGACCAGCATTACCCTGATACTAGAACCAAACTAAGACACCACAAAAAAAAAAAAAAAAAAAAAAAAAAAGAAAACTATAGTTCGACATCCCTGATGAAGGTAGATGCAAAAATCCTCAAGAAAATACTAGCAAATCACATGTTACAATATATTGAAAAGATGATTCACCCTGATCAGGTGGGGATTTATTTCAGGGATATAAGCATGTTTCAATATTTGTAAATCAATCAATGTCATACACCACATCAAGAAAATGAAGGCTGAAAAGCATATGCTCATCTCAATAGAGGCAGAAAAAGCATTTAACAAGATTTAAAATTCACTCATGATAAAAACTCTTAACAAAGTAGGGATAGATGGAACATACCCCAACATAATAAAGGTCATATATGAAAAAACCCACAGATAACATCATGCTCAAACGTGAAAAACTGAGAGTTTTTCCCCTAATGTCAGGAACAAGGCTAAGATGCCCACTCTCAGCACTTTTATTCAACATAGTTCTGGAAGTCCTAGCCACAGCAATCAGACAAGAAAACGAAATAAGGGTCATCCATATTAGGAAAGTAAAAATTAAACTGTCACTATTTATTGATGACATGGTTTTAGGCATAGAAAATTCTAAAGACTCAACGAAGACATTACTAGAACTAATGAATGAATTCAGTAAAGTGCAAGGTACAAAATCAATACCCAGAAATCAGTAACATTTCTACACACTAACAATAAAGTATCAGAAAGAAAAAAAATGCCATTACAATGATCCCAAATAGAATAAAATACTTAGGAATAAATTTAACCAAAGAGATGAATGATCTGTACTCCAAAATCTGTAATACTGATGAAATAAATTGAAAATGACATGAACAAATGTGACATGAACAAATGGAAATGTATACCATGATGATGGATTGGAAGAATTAATATTGTGAAATGTCCATAATACCCATTGCAATCCACAGATTTAATGCAATCTCTGTGAAAATACCAATAGCAGTTTTCACAAAATTAGAACAAATAATACTAACACATGTATGGAACCACAGAAGACCCTGAATAACAAAAACAATCTTGAGAAAGGAGAACAGAGCTGGAGTTATCACAATATATGATTTCAAGATATATTAGAAAGCTGTAGTAATCAAAATAGTATGGTACTGGCACAAAAATAGACACATAGGGGGCACTTGGGTGGCTCAGTTAGTTAAGCATCTGTCTTTGGCCCAGACCGTGATCCCAGGGTCCTGGGATTGAGCCCCACATCAGGGCCCCTGCTTCTCCCTCTCCTGCTGCCCCCCTTTCATGCTTGTTCTCTCTCTCTCTCTCTCTCTCTCTCTACTGCTCTTCCTCAAATAAATAAATAAAATATTTAAAAAACAGACACATAGATTAGTGGAACAGACTAGAGACTCCAGAAATAAACCCATGATTATATGGTCAATTAATCTATGACAACAGAGGCAAGAATATGGGGAAAAGACAATATTTTCAATAAAAGGTGCTGGGAAAACTGGACAGCTACATGTAAAAGTATGAAACTGGAACATTCTGTCATCACACACACAGAAATAAACTCAACATGGATTGAAGACCTAACTGTGAGATGTAGTGAAGAGAAGGGTCATATGCACCCCAATGTTCATAGCAGCATTGTCCACAATAGCTAAATCGTGGAAGGAGCCGAGATGCCCTTCAACAGATGACTGGATTAAGAAGATGTGGTCCATATATACAATGGAATATTACTCAGCTATCAGAAAGAACGATTTCTCAACATTTGCTGCAACATGGACGGCACTGGAGGAGATAATGCTAAGTGAAATAAGTCAAACAGAGAAAGACAATTATCATATGGTTTATCTCATCTATGGAATGTAAGAACTAGGAAGAACGGTAGGAGAAGAAAGGGATAAAGAAAGGGGGGGTAATCAGAAGGGGGAATGAAGCATGAGAGACTATGGACACTGAGAAACAAACTGAGGGCTTCAGAGGGGAGGGGGTGGGGGAATGAGATGGGCTGGTGATGGGTAGTAAGGAGGGCACGTATTGCATGGTGCACTGGGTGTTACACGTAATGAATGAATCATGGAACTTTACATCAAAAACCAGGGTTGTACTGTATGATGACTAACATAATATAATAAAAAATACTATTATAATTAAAAAATGGATTGAAGACCTAAATGTGAGACCTGAAACCCTAAAAATCCTAGAAGAGAGCACAGCAGTAACTTCTCTGACATCAGCCATAGCAACATTTTTCTAGGTAAGTCTCCTAAGGTTAGAGACAAAAAAGCAAAAATTAACTATTGGGACAACACCAAAATTAGTACTTTTACACAACAAAGGAAACAGTCAATAAAACAAAACTACAACCTATTGAATGGGAGAAGATATTTGCAAATGATAAATATCTGATAGGGAGTTAATATCTAACCCTTAAAAATACGTAAACTCCTACAACCTACCTCCAAAAAAGCCAATCAATTGAATCAAAAAATGGGCAGAGGATCCGAACAGACATTTCTCTAAAGAAGACCTACAAATGGCCAACAGGCAAATGAAAAGCTGCTCAACATCACTCATCAGTAGGGAAATGTAAATCAAAACCCCAATGAGAAATCACGTCACACCTGTCAGAGTGGCTAAAATACAGAACACAAGAAACAACAAGTGTTGGTGAGGATGTGGAGAAAAAGGAACCCTTGAGCACTATTGGTGGGAATGCAAGCTGGTACAGTCACTGTGGAGATGATTATGAAGGCTCCTGAAAAACTTAAAATAGAACCACCATATGATCCAATAATTCCACTACTGTTTACAAAGTAACAAAACACTAATTTGAAAATATATACACACGCTTATGTTCATTGGAGTATTATTTACAATACCCAAGATATGGAAACAACCAAGTGTCTATATCAATACATGAATGCACAAAGAAAATGTGACACACACACACACACACACACACACACACACACACACATACATACATTTTGAGGATTTTTCAGCCATCAAAAAGGATGAGTTCAGGGCATTTGAGGCAACATGAATGGACATAGAGGATATATTATGCTAAGTGAAGTAAGTCACCCTGAGAAAGACAAATACCATACAATTCCACTCCTAAGTGAAATCTAAAAGAATGAACAAAAAGCAGAACCATACCTATAAATATACAGAACATGATGATGGTTTCTAGAGAGGAGGAGTGTGCGGGGATGTGCTGAGTGAAGGGGGAGGGTATAGGCTTCCAGTTAAGTTCCATAGAGCTACTCTATGACCCAGCAATTGCAGTACTGGGTATTTACCCCAAAGATAGAGATGTAGTGAAAAGAAGGGCCATATGCACCCCAATGTTCATAGCAGAAATGTCCACAATAGCTAAATCGTGGAAGGAACCGAGATGCCCTTCAACAGATGACTGGATTAAGAAGTTGTGGTCCATATATGCAATGGAATATTACTCAGCTATCAGAAAGAACGAGTTCTCAACATTTGCTGCAACATGGACGGCACTGGAGGAGATAATGCTAAGTGAAATAAGTCAAGCAGAGAAAGACAATTATCATATGGTTTCTCTCATCTATGGAACATAAGAACTAGGATGATCAGTAGGGGAAGAAAGGGATAAAGAAAGGGGGGTAATCAGAAGGGGGAATGAAACATGAGAGACTATGGACTCTGAGAAACAAACTGAGGGCTTCAGAGGGGAGGGGGTGGGGGAATGGGATGGACTGGTGATGGGTAGTAAGGAGGGCATGTATTGCATGGTGCACAGGGTGTTACACACAACGAATGAAGTGTTTTATACTATTATTCACCTAGGTGTTTAGACAGCCTACCACAGCCACTGGCAAACACTGATTAGGAAACACGTATCTCCTAATGGAGTCTACATGGAAAGACAAATTTGAATAAATAGACTGAACTGATATAGTCTTAGTGTCACAGATGACCACAAATATGTGGATGCATTTTCTTTGGGCAAATACCCAGTAGTGCAATTCCTGGATCGTAGGGTATTTCTATTTTGACCAACCTCCCTACTGTGTTCCAACTGGCTGCACCAGTTTGCATTCCCATCAACAACATAAGAGCGTTCCCCTTTCTCCACATCCCTGCCAACATCTGTTGTTTCTTGTGTTGTTGATTTTAGCCATTCTGACAGGTATGAGGTGATATCTCATTGTGATTTAGATCTGTATTTCCCTGATAATGAGTGATGTTGAGCATCTTTTCATGTGTCTGTAAGCCACCTGTATGTCTTCTTTGAAAAATGTCTGTACATGTCTTCCAGATGTTTTTATTGGAATTATTATTTTTTTGGCATTAACTTGTACAAGTTCTCAATGTATTTTGAATATTAACCTGTTATTGGATATATCATTTGAAAATATCTTCTCCCATTAGATAAGTTGCCTTTTGTTTTGTTGACTGTTTCTTTTGCTGTGCAGATGTTTTTGTTTTTTTGTTTTTGTAATTCAAGATGTTTTATTCAAGGGAAGCTAAGGGTGTACTGTATGGTGACTAACATAATATAATAAAAATATTATTAAAAAATTTAAAAATGTGCTTCCAGATGTTTTATTTTGATGTAGCCATTTATGACATGGATGGATCTAAATGGATAATGGTGGGGCGCCTGGGTGGCACAGCGGTTAAGCGTCTGCCTTCGGCTCAGGGTGTGATCCCAGCGTTCTGGGATCGAGCCCCACATCAGGTTCCTCCGCTGGGAGCCTGCTTCTTCCTCTCCCACTCCCCCTGCTTGTGTTCCCTCTCTTGCTGGCTGTCTCTCTCTCTGTCAAATAAATAAATAAAATCTTAAAATAAATAAATAAATAAATAAATAAATAAATAAATAAAT
>NW_024426341.1:1051066-1058675 GCF_017311325.1 Ursus maritimus | reverse complement strand
AAATAAATAAATAAATAAATAAATAAATAAATAAATAAATGGAAAATGGTAAGTGAGATCAGTCAGTCAGAGAAAGACAAGTACCATGTGATTTCACTCATATGTGGAATTTAAGGAACAATACAAACAAAGAAAAAAGAGATAAACAAAAAAACACACTCTTCAGTATGGAGAACAAAGTGGTTGTAGCTGGAGGGGAGGTGGGCGGGGAGATGGGTGAAATAGGTGATGGGGATTAAGAGTACACTTCTCATGATGTCTTCTGAGTAATGTACAGAATTACTGAATCATTATATTCTACACCTGGATCTTATATTACACTGTATGTTAATTATACTGGAATTAAAAAAATATAAAACATTTAAGAAATACAAATATGAAGGTCACCTGGGTGGCTCATTTGGTTATGTGTCTGCCTTAGCCTCAGGTCATGATCCCCGGGTCCTGGGACCGAGCCCTGCATCAGGCTCCCTGCTCAGGAGCTCCCTTTTCCCAATATTTGTCACAGATGCTGAGGGATGGTGAATGCACAATACCAGCATCATCCATTTCTTCCCTCCTACCTGCTCAGAAATCTCTTTCCCCTGTGTGATCAGAGGACGCCTCACAGGAGAGCTGGATGTTCTGCTGGTCCTGTGGTTCAGAGTCACCAGTTCTTCTGCACAAATATGCACGTCCTTGACACTCTCCCAGTGACCCGCAAGGGAGCCCACATGTAGGCACTTGTTCATAAAGTCATTGGAAATAAATTTGAACCACAGAATGATCATGACTGATTTCCTTATTGTCAGATCCTGTGCCACAAATAAAAAAACAGCACATGTTCTAATTGCCTCAGATCTGTTTACTTGGATTATTGTGTCAGTCAGCTCTCGCTGTGTAACAGGCTGTCCTTGCCAAATGGGATATCATGAGACCTTTACAATCAAATGGAATTATATGCTGGGGAGCGTTTCTGATCTCTGGTGGGTCCTCACGGGTCTGGGGTCAGGTGTGAATCTCTGTGTTGTGTTTCTAAGTTTCATCCATGGTGTTGTGTGAGGTTGTAGTGCTCTTCTGTCTCAGCCACTTTATGGGCTCTTGTTACTGCATTTCCATATTTAGGTTAATCTTCATTTCATAGGAAAAAATGGTTTGTCATGTGAATTACCTAAATTTAATTCCATTGTTCATACATCCATATTAACCCTTGGCTTTCTTTCCCATTAGAAGTGGTATTTTCCTCCCCTCTTAAGTGAGAATCAGCTGCCTATGCTCTAGATCCTACCTGTAGACATGCACCATTAGATCCGTTCCAGTGAACTAAATAAATGGAGTATAATGATACACAATAACTTGCATATGTAAACTGTACACTTTGGCGAATTAAAGGATCTACATGAAAATGAAGAATATATTGTGCAAATTTCTATTTCTGTGTAACTTATGACTGTATACAAGTTTTAGCTGCTTTGCTAGGTAATTACTAAACATTTAGTATCCTGAGCATCATATTCCCTATTTCTGAAGGTAACGTGGGATTCTAAACATGACTTCATATGGACATTGTCAGAAATGAATAAAATGTGTGGAACTTCCTTTTTTATCTCAAAGAAAACATTTGAGGGTAAAGGTTCTGTCTTGTGTATGTGTGTGTTTCCATGCATTTTCTTCCAAATAAGCTCATCACATGTGTTCACACACAGATGCATTTATGATTTCGTCTTTTATGTTGAAAGGAATCTTGAGAAAGCTGGAGAGGATAGCACTGAAAAGAATGCACTTTGGAATGTACATGAAATCAAAGGATGCAGAAATACAGACAAAGATTTGAACTACAATGAGTGACCTTAATTTTGATCATGAGTTCCTTTCTATGTCACTGCCTCAAAGGCCTCATAGTCAGATCACAGACACATTTATGACATAAGGAATTCACTGTACTAGCTGATGGGGCAGAATATCTTCATATGATTTAAATTTACCTTCCTACCTACTGTGGGCTTTAACATAAAATTGACCTTAGCCAAGAGAAGCTGATAGGTAAACTGAGAGACTTAAACTCAGTTCTCGCAAATAATTTTTTGACTATGCCCATAGGAGATTCCTCCAGCTGCTGTAAAATATCCCCACACTAGTGGCTTAAAACAAACACACATGTGCTCTTACAGTTCTGGAGGCAGAAGCTTGGAAGGGCTAATAGCAAGATGTCTGCAGGGCTGAGTTCCTTCTACAGGCTCAAGGGAGGATCTCTTTCCTTTCCAATTCCAGTCTCTCTTGCTGGCCGCCTGATTCCTGGGGTCCTGGCTCTTCCTCCACCTTCCGAGACAGCAGGGCAGCATTTTCATGCTCTCTCTGACACCAACTCTTTTGTCTCCCTCGTCAACATTTGGAGGACTGTGCGATTACCTTTATCCCATCTGGACAATCATAGCTAATATTTTTATCCTTTTATCTTTTTAAAACTGTGCATTTATTCTTAATTTATTTTAATTGTAGTGCATTTAACATAGAGTGTTTTATTCATTTCAGGGGTATACTATACTGATTCTACAATTCTATACATTTCTCATTACTGATTAAGATTGGTATACTCTTTTTTTAAAGTTTTTATTAAATTCTAGTTAGTAACATACAGCAAAATATTAGTTTCAGGTGTATTATTTAGTGATTCGACACTGCCATAAAATACCCAGAGGTCATCTCCAGTGTTCTCCTCAATTCCAATGAACACTTTCACCCACCTCCTAACCATTTTTAAAAATTTAATAATTTTATTTTATTTTTACTTTTATGTAAGCTCTATGCCCAGTGCAGAGCCCAGTGCAGGGCTTGAATGCTTGACCCTGAGATCAAGACCTGAGCTGAGATCAAGAGTCAGGGGCTGGATCAACTGAACCACCCAGGTGCCCCTTAATCATTTTTAAGTGCACAGCTCAGCAGGATTAGATATATTCACACTGTTTTGAGCTAGCACCACCATTTATTCCAGAACTCTTCATCTGGGAACCTGAAGCTCTATACCTAAATACATGCCTATATAAATATTTAATATTTACATTTATATAAATATAAATAAATAGATATATTAAAATATTTATTTATTTAAATTACCAAAATTAAATTTGGTAATTTAATTACCAAAATATTTTTCGGTAATTAATTTAATTACCAAAATATTTTATACATTAAGATGAAACTACAGCTCTTAATATATCTTAAAGCATTGAACTCTTAACTGTTTTGACAGAAGTGTTATGCAGGCCAAGTCATGGTTTTATATCAAAGCAATACAGTTCTTCACCTTGTTGAAGGTGGGGGAGTAGCAATCTTCTGGACACAACAGTGCAGTGTCCCACCATGAGTCAACATTTGGGAGACCCAAGGAGCCTAGTCAAGAAAAATTCTTCATTCTTAGATTTGGAGAAATCTCTAACTCAGGGTTGGGATAAGGTGCTAGGAGGTTAGCTCTGTGGGAGGCAGGTGAGTTCAGGGAAGAGTAATGACTGGATTCACCTGACTCATAAGCTGGTGTCTTGGGAACAGGCAATTACAGGGGAAAAAAAATCCTATCTGTGCAGAGCAATGTCCCACGGGGGATGATGTACTCAGGGGTTGGAATAACAGGAAGGAAATATTCCTAAGGAACAGATAGGGAGCTGTAAATATCTCTTCTGCTGTTATCCCTCAGCAGGTGCAACCTTGGACTGAATGGGACACGGGTATTTCTTCTGGAGTCCTAAGTCTGGGTAGGAGATTACTACTGTGTTGTTTGAGAACAGAGTTCAGTCTCCATCATAAGCCATCGAGGGAGAAATTCGGACTTCCACACAGAGCACCCCGTGCAGGTGAGTCTGAAAACCCAGTAGGTGCTGCAGGAAAGAGCCAGTGAGAATAGAAGGGTGAGAATATTTACCTGAAGCCACCGGAGAGACAACCCAGCCAAGCCCAGCACCAGGACATCACTTGTTGGCTTGCTTGATATCCTAAAGAATAGATTTATTTATGATCCTAAAAAGAAAAGTAAACATTGAGGTCAGCCATGCAGAGGAAATTGTTGAGGATTAACTAGTGGTGCTGGAAGAGTGATGATGGGTGGTAGAAAGTGGTCCAATAAAAGTAGAACATGAGTTCAAGGATCTTTGCAATTAAGGAGAATAGAGATGTAGTGTATTAGCTACAAGGGTTAAGCAGTCAAGTGAAGGCATTCCTTCTTTCTGAGCCAAGGACAATTTGAGTGTGTTCCCATGTTGATGAGAAAGATCCAGACCAAGGGATCATGCAACATACATTTCATAGTGTCCTTTTTCATGCTGGGCATTCCAATAATTTTTTTTTAATTATTATATTCAGTTAGCTACTGTAGAGTGCATCATTAGTTTTTGATGTAGTGTTCAGTGATTCATTAGTTATGTATAACACCCAGTGCTCATCACAACACGTGCCCTCCTAATACCCATTACCCTCCTACCTCCTCCCCCTCTTCCCTCCCCCCTTCCCTCTGAAACCCTCTGTTTGTATCCTCTCAACCGATCCCCTGAATTTAGCTGGATATCTTCCAATCATTTTTTTTAATGTAATAGGTGAAAGGGGATATATTAAAAAAGCTTTACGTTGCAATTATTTCCTTACTGGTGAGGATGAATATGCTTGTGGGTTTCTTCAACATTTGCTTTTTCTATTGTAAATTGTCTGTGCCGGTTCTGTGATTTTGTTTGGTAGATTCTGAGTGCTTATATTCTTGTTGATTACATTTGTTTCAGATGTAAGAATTGGAGTTTTCCCAGCCATTTTACTGTTTGATGTTCAGTTCCTTTATGTATGTGTAGATGTATTCAGGAGTACTAGGAAAGTTCTTATCTTTTGTGTGCTCAAACCTATCATTTGGTTATATTTTCCTCCCTCCTCTTGCTTAAGTGTAGAACTTTCTTCTGCAATATTTGAGTTAATAAATGACCTTTTATACATATTTCCAACGTGCCTTCACAGTTCTGTTATTCTGTTAAACCTTTTGGCTTTTTGCAATTTGATCTATTTCTCAAATTCATATCACCCACAGCCATGATTTGGAAGTTACACTTCTTTATCATTTGACTAACATTCACATTTTCTTCCTAAAGTAATATGAATTAATATATATTTACATAAGATGAAATTATATCTTTAGATAATGTTTCCTACCCATTTTAAAATACTTTTTGTTATATTCTTTTATTTTCAAGTTTGTACGTTTTTTTAAAGTAACCTTTATACCAACTCAAAGTCAAACTCACAACCCCAAGATCAAGAGCTCAATGGTCTGCTCACTAAAGCAGCCAGACACCCCTCTTTCCAAGTCTTTAGTGCTTTGATTCTTCAGTCACCATCAGTGACCCACACTGATGTCATTCCATCAATGCTACTTTTTTTACTGTTAATTTTTTGTTATTTTTTATTATGTTCAATTGGCCAACGTATAGTAGTCCATCTTTAGTTTTTGACGTAGTGTTCAACGATTCATTAGCTACATATAACATGCAGTGCTCATCACGTCATGTGCCCTCCTTAGTACTATTTAATCCCTCTATAAAGTTAGCTTTAGATCGTCATTGTGTTTCATAGAGTTGTCTGAAACAGCTCCATGCCTAACCTATTTTCATTCTCACTGCTATCCTTTGTTCTATAAGCTCTTAGCTTCTTTTACAACTTATGTTTCTATATTATGCACACACAAGTATTCATGCACTTTTATACAAATTCATGTATAGAATCCTATACATGTTGTAAATAGTCTTTGGGCTCTGGTGCAGTCTGTTTTATTATAGCTTGTCTCCCTCAGTAGTGCCTTACAGACTTGCCTCCATCAACCGGTATAATGCTAATTCATTACTTCAGTGATTGCATAATATTTCAGGGTGTGGCTGAGTCATTTACACTTTTGAGGGTTTTTCATATGCTTTCTCGTTAAATTGCTATTATACCTATTATACAAAAAATACTTTGAAATTGAGTTAAAATGCTGGTTCTCCACTGGGGTCAATTTTGTCCTCCAGGGGACTTTGAGCAATGTCCAGAGACATTTTAGGCTGTCAGACTGGGGAGGTGTCACTAGAGGCCAGAGATGCTCTAAACATCTGACAATGCCCAGGACAAACCCCAGCACAGAGACTGATCTGGGCCACAATGTCAGTAGTGCTGAGATGAGAAACCCGGAGGTAAACAATGCATATCTATATCTCTAATACTTATACCTGTTTTCAGATTATTTCCCCTAAATGTTATAGCATGTCACATTTATGCTATGAAAACTAAAGAATCCCACTTTGCTACCTGTTTAAAAGTTCCAATCCCAATTGATGTGACAGCTCATTAAGTTGTTTAACAGGCTGATGGGTGTGGAAGGGATTTCATGTTGTTTTCGTGAACTATTAGTGAGTTTGAGCAAAATCCATATAGTTGGTCACCATTTTGATTTGCACATTATGATTATAGGCCCATATATTATATGCCCATTTTATACAGGTGTCAGCATTTCAAGTGATTTTTACAGATTCCTGTTTCTCCATTGAATTGTATGGAGATATTTTGGCTGTAAAAAATGTTTTAAATGCTATTAGATAATGTATAACTATAATATAATCAATGTATAACTTATTTTTCAGTTTCTTGCCTTAATTAAGATGGTTTTGTCTATAGAATTTATTTTATTTTTTTAATTTTGTGGATTTTTTTGTAATTTTAAAGACTGAATTTTTTTTATTATTTACAGTTTATTTTTAATTTCAATATAATTGACATGCAGTGTTATATAGGTTTCAGGAATATAATATAGGGATTCAACAATTGTCCACATTACTTAGTGCTCATCATGATAATTGTACTCTTAATCTCCTTCACCTATTTCACCCATCCCCCACCCACCTCCCTTCTGATAACCAGCAGTTTGTTCTCAATATTTAAGTCATCCATGTTGTTGCACATGCCAAGATCTCATTTGTACCGTTTATACCCTTTATCTACCTGAACCCAACTTACTTCTGGCAATTACCAGTTTGTTCTGTGTATTTAAGTGTCTGTCTGTTCATTTGTTCTGTTTTTCAGATTACACATACAAGTGAGATCATATTGTATTTGTCTTTGTTTAATTATTTCACTTAGTATAGCCCCTTCTAGACCCACCCATGTTGTTGCAAATAGCAAGCACTCATTCTTTTTTATGGCTGAGCAATATTCTATTGCATATATCTATATCTATATGTAATCTATCCATATCTATATCTATATCTATCTATATCTATACACCACATCTTCTTTACCCATTCATCTATCGGTGGACACTTGGGCTGCTTCCATATCTTGGCTATTGTAAGCAATGCTGCAATAAATATGGGGTGCACATATATTTTTGGATTAGTGCTTTTGTCCTCATTGGGTAAACACCCAGTACCAGAATTACTTGATCATGTGGTATTTCTATTTTTATTTTTTTAAGGCACCTCCATACTGTTTTCCACAGTAGCTGCACCAGTTGGCATTCTCGCCAACAGTGCACGAGTGTTCCCTCTACTCCACATCCTCACCAACACTTGTATTTCTTGTCATTTTATACTAGCCATTCTGAATGGTGTGAAGTGATATTGTTATTCTATTG